>NC_086445.1:381522891-381822891 GCF_028390025.1 Pseudophryne corroboree | reverse complement strand
ACTAATCCAGTCCCATTGTTTTCATAATTAGGCAATTTGGCCATGGGTGACCCTGTATCCAAATAAAGGGCAAAACAAAATCACACGTTGTCATATTACTATGTAAAGGAACACAGACAATTTCAACCTTACTATATATAAAACTATTTGTTTAGAACAGAACCTGATCCAGAGTTTGGGATCCTGCAGCTTGAATCTAAACCACATGTAAGTGTGTTTAATAAGCAACCAGCAAGCCTCAGTGGGAATAAGCACTTACTTCAGGCTCAGCGAGGGGATGTGCGGCACCGCAGCAAGGACACTGAAGAAGAAAGAAGCCCACACAAGGTTGACCAGAGCTCTAGCATACATACTTGATCCAGTTAGAAGAGTTTGTGCAGACTATACACAGCACTTGCAGCTCTCCCCTATAACACAGCTCACACTGGAACTCCAGTGTTCTAAGCTGGCCAAAACCGGCTCACAAGCTATCCTGCACAGTGCCTGTGATTAGCTGCCTGCAAGGATTTGGGCAGCTCTCTAGGAGGGACTGTAGTGCCAAAACCTAAAGTTGCAGTCTAGTCAGTCATGTAATTAGAAACAGTTGGAAATCCAGATGTTTTATTTTGACACACAAAGTATCCTGTCCAGACATTTTCCCTTGAACAGACTACATCATTCTTGAAATACCTGTAGAAAGCATTTTACATTAAAACACTTATTTCACATGTGACATTACTTGCATGTAAATATAGTACTGTTTCAGAAACAGATACACACATTTTTGCATTAGAGAACAGAAAATCCCAAATACTTTTTAACAAGAAAAAAAGAAATTCCAAGTTTCAGAACTCATCTACAGTATATAAATAAGCCGTGTGTGTCGTGTCTACTGTATAGAGAGAAGGGATCATCTGGTGACCAGTGCAAGCAGCGAATTAACCCTGTCAGTTGGAGCACAATATAATATTGCAGTGCCTGAATGCTTTAGCATTTATCGGATTGCATAATAGAATTCTGTATTGTGCAGTTTTCTACTATTTTAATACAAACTGGAAAGCATTCTAAGTTCTGTTTGAAGTACTGTACACCTTGGTAATAATAAGGCAGTGCACACTGATTGTTTCACTCTCACAGCTGCACTCTTCATAATAATCCCTCCAAAAATGTAAACTTTGAAAAAATAAGAATTTACTTACCGATAATTCTATTTCTCGTAGTCCGTAGTGGATGCTGGGGACTCCGTCAGGACCATGGGGATTAGCGGCTCCGCAGGAGACAGGGCACAAAAATAAAAGCTTTAGGACTAGGTGGTGTGCACTGGCTCCTCCCCCTATGACCCTCCTCCAAGCCTCAGTTAGGATACTGTGCCCGGACGAGCGTACACAATAAGGAAGGATTTTGAATCCCGGGTAAGACTCATACCAGCCACACCAATCACACTGTACAACTTGTGATCTGAACCCAGTTAACAGCATGATAACAGAGGAGCCTCTGAAAAGATGGCTCACAACAATAATAACCCGATTTTTGTAACAATAACTATGTACAAGTATTGCAGACAATCCGCACTTGGGATGGGCGCCCAGCATCCACTACGGACTACGAGAAATAGAATTATCGGTAAGTAAATTCTTATTTTCTCTGACGTCCTAAGTGGATGCTGGGGACTCCGTCAGGACCATGGGGATTATACCAAAGCTCCCAAACGGGCGGGAGAGTGCGGATGACTCTGCAGCACCGAATGAGAGAACTCCAGGTCCTCCTCAGCCAGGGTATCAAATTTGTAGAATTTTGCAAACGTGTTTGCCCCTGACCAAGTAGCAGCTCGGCAAAGTTGTAAAGCCGAGACCCCTCGGGCAGCCGCCCAAGATGAGCCCACCTTCCTTGTGGAATGGGCATTTACAGATTTTGGCTGTGGCAGGCCTGCCACAGAATGTGCAAGCTGAATTGTACTACAAATCCAACGAGCAATCGTCTGCTTAGAAGCAGGAGCACCCAGCTTGTTGGGTGCATACAGGATAAACAGCGAGTCAGTTTTCCTGACTCCAGCCGTCCTGGAAACATATGTTTTCAGGGCCCTGACAACGTCTAGCAACTTGGAGTCCTCCAAGTCCCTAGTAGCCGCAGGCACCCCAATAGGTTGGTTCAGGTGAAACGCTGACACCACCTTAGGGAGAAACTGGGGACGAGTCCGCAGTTCTGCCCTGTCCGAATGGAAAATCAGATATGGGCTTTTGTGAGACAAAGCCGCCAATTCTGACACTCGCCTGGCCGAGGCCAGGGCCAACAGCATGGTCACTTTCCATGTGAGATATTTCAAATCCACAGATTTGAGCGGTTCAAACCAATGTGATTTGAGGAATCCCAGAACTACGTTGAGATCCCACGGTGCCACTGGAGGCACAAAAGGGGGTTATATATGCAGTACTCCCTTGACGAATGTCTGGACTTCAGGAACTGAAGCCAATTCTTTCTGGAAGAAAATCGACAGGGCCGAAATTTGAACCTTAATGGACCCCAATTTGAGGCCCATAGACCCTCCTGTTTGCAGGAAATGCAGGAATCGACCGAGTTGAAATTCCTCCGTGGGGGCCTTCCTGGCCTCACACCACACAACATATTTTCGCCAAATGCGGTGATAATGTTGTGCGGTCACCTCCTTCCTGGCTTTGACCAGGGTAGGTATGACTTCTTCCGGAATGCCTTTTTCCCTTAGAATCCGGCGTTCAACCGCCATGCCGTCAAACGCAGCCGCGGTAAGTCTTGGAACAGACAGGGTCCTTGCTGAAGCAAGTCCCTTCTTAGCGGCAGAGGCCATGGGTCCTCTGTGAGCATCTCTTGAAGTTCCGGGAACCAAGTCCTTCTTGGCCAATCCGGAGCCACAAGTATAGTTCTTACTCCTCTCCGTCTTATAATTCTCAGTACCTTGGGTATGAGAGGCAGAGGAGGGAACACATACACTGACTGGTACACACACGGTGTTACCAGAGCGTCCACAGCTATTGCCTGAGGGTCTCTTGACCTGGCGCAATACCTGTCCAGTTTTTTGTTGAGGCGGGACGCCATCATGTCCACCTTTGGTCTTTCCCAACGGTTCACAATCATGTGGAAGACTTCCGGATGAAGTCCCCACTCTCCCGGGTGGAGATCGTGAACACTGCTGACAGTGCTATCACATGATTTTCCGCCCAGCGGAAAATCCTTGCAGCTTCTGCCATTGCCCTCCTGCTTCTTGTGCCGCCCTGTCTGTTTACGTGGGCGACTGCCGTGATGTTGTCTGACTGGATCAGTACCGGTTGACCTTGAAGCAGAGGTCTTGCTAGGCTTAGAGCATTGTAAATTGCCCTTAACTCCAGTATGTTTATGTGAAGTGAAGTCTCCAGACTTGACCACACTCCCTGGAAATTTTTTCCCTGTGTGACTGCTCCCCAGCCCCTCAGGCTGGCATCCGTGGTCACCAGGACCCAGTCCTGAATGCCGAATCTGCGGCCCTCTAGTAGATGAGCACTCTGCAGCCACCACAGAAGAGACACCCTTGTCCTTGGAGACAGGGTTATCCGCTGATGCATCTGAAGATGCGATCCGGACCATTTGTCCAGCAGATCCCACTGAAAAGTTCTTGCGTGAAATCTGCCGAATGGAATCGCTTCGTAGGAAGCCACCATTTTTCCCAGGACCCTTGTGCAATAATGCACTGACACTTTTCCTGGTTTTAGGAGGTTCCTGACTAGCTCGGATAACTCCCTGGCTTTCTCCTCCGGGAGAAACACCTTTTTCTGGACTGTGTCCAGAATCATCCCTAGGAACAGCAGACGTGTCGTCGGGATCAGCTGCGATTTTGGAATATTTAGAATCCACCCGTGCTGTTGTAGCAGTATCCAAGATAGTGCTACTCCGACCTCCAACTGTTCCCTGGACTTTGCCCTTATCAGGAGATCGTCCAAGTAAGGGATAATTAAGACGCCTTTTCTTCGAAGAAGAATCATCATTTCGGCCATTACCTTGGTAAAGACCCGGGGTGCCGTGGACAATCCAAACGGCAGCGTCTGAAACTGATAGTGACAGTTCTGTACTACGAACCTGAGGTACCCTTGGTGAGAAGGGCAAATTTGGACATGGAGGAAAGCATCCTTGATGTCCAGGGACACCATATAGTCCCCTTCTTCCAGGTTCGCTATCACTGCTCTGAGTGACTCCATCTTGAATTTGAACCTTTGTATGTAAGTGTTCAAAGATTTCAGATTTAAAATAGGTCTCACCGAGCCGTCTGGCTTCGGTATCACAAATAGTGTGGAATAATACCCCTTTCCCTGTCGTAGGAGGGGTACTCTTATTATCACCTGCTGGGAATACAGCTTGTGAATTGCTTCCAATACTGCCTCCCTGTCGGAGGGAGACGTTGGTAAAGCAGACTTCAGGAACCTGCGAGGGGGAGACGTCTCGAATTCCAATCTGTACCCCTGGGATACTACCTGTAGGATCCAGGGGTCCACTTGCGAGTGAGCCCACTGCGCGCTGAAACTCTTGAGACGACCCCCCACCGTACCTGAGTCCGCTTGTAAGGCCCCAGCGTCATGCTGAGGCCTTGGCAGAAGCGGTGGAGGGCTTCTGTTCCTGGGAAGGGGCTGCCTGCTGCAGTCTTTTTCCCTTTCCTCTACCCCGGGGCAGATATGACTGGCCTTTTGCCCGCTTGCCCTTATGGGGACGAAAGGACTGAGGCTGAAAAGACGGTGTCTTTTTCTGCTGAGAGGTGACTTGGGATAAAAAAGGTGGATTTTCCAGCTGTTGCCGTGGCCACCAGGTCCGATAGACCGACCCCAAATAACTCCTCCCCTTTATACGGCAATACTTCCATGTGCCGTTTGGAATCCGCATCACCTGACCACTGTCGTGTCCATAAACATCTTCTGGCAGAAATGGACATCGCACTTACTCTTGATGCCAGAGTGCAAATATCCCTCTGTGCATCACGCATATATAGAAATGCATCCTTTAAATGCTCTATAGTCAATAAAATACTGTCCCTGTCAAGGGTATCAATATTTTCAGTCAGAGATTCCGACCGAACCCCCCCATCACTGCACATCCATGCTGGGGCGATGCTGGTCGCAGTATAACATCAGTATGTGTGTATATACTTTTTAGAGTATTTTCCAGCCTCCTATCAGCTGGATCTTTGAGGGCGGCCGTATCAGGAGACGGTAACGCCACTTGTTTTGATAAGCGTGTGAGCGCCTTATCTACCCTAGGGGGTGTTTCCCAGCGCGCCCTAACCTCTGGCGGGAAAGGGTATAATGCCAATAACTTCTTTGAAATTAGCACTTCCTATCGGGGGTAACCCACGCTTCATCACACACTTCAATCAATTTATCTGATTCAGGAAAAACTACAGGTAGTTTTTTTCACACCCCACATAATACCCATTTTTTTGGTACTTGTAGTATCAGAATATGTAACGCCTACTTCATTGCCGTGATTATGTAACGTGTGGCCCTACTGGAAAATACGTTTGTTTCTTCACCGTCGACACTGGAGTCAGTGTCCGTGTCTGTGTCTATGTCGACCGACTGAGGTAATGGGCGTTTTAAAGCCCCTGACGGTGTTTGAGACGCCTGGACAGGTACTAATTGGTTTGCCGGCCGTCTCATATCGTCAACTGACCTTGTAGCGTGTTGACACTATCACGTAATTCCATAAATAAAGCCATCCATTCCGGTGTCGACTCCCTAGGGGGTGACATCCCATTACAGGCAATTGCTCCGCCTCCACTAACATCGTCCTCATACCTGTCGACACACACGTACCGACACACAGCACACACACAGGGAATGCTCTGATAGAGGACAGGACCCCACTAGCCCTTTGGGGAGACAGAGGGAGAGTTTGCCAGCACACACCAAGGCGCTATAATTATACAGGGACAACCTTATAGTAAGTGTTTTCCCTTATAGCAGCTTAATATATATTTATATCGCCAAAATATGCCCCCCCCTCTCTGTTTTAACCCTGTTTCTGTAGTGCAGTGCAGGGGAGAGCCTGGGAGCCTTCCCACCAGCGGATCTGTGTGGGAAAAATGGCGCTGTGTGCTGAGGAGATAGGCCCCGCCCCCTTCACGGCGGGCTCTTCTCCCGGTTTTTTCTGTAATCCTGGCAGGGGTTAAATACATCCATATAGCCCAGGGACTATATGTGATGTATTTTTAGCCAGTAAAGGTAATTACATTGCTGCCCAGGGCGCCCCCCCCAGCGCCCTGCACCCTCAGTGACCGCGGTGTGAAGTGTGCTGAGAGCAATGGCGCACAGCTGCAGTGCTGTGCGCTACCTTAAGAAGACTGGGAAGTCTTCAGCCGCCGATTTCTGGACCTCTTCTCTCTTCAGCATCTGTAAGGGGGCCGGCGGCGCGGCTCCGGTGACCCATCCAGGCTGTACCTGTGATCGTCCCTCTGGAGCTAGTGTCCAGTAGCCTAAGAAGCCAATCCATCCTGCACGCAGGTGAGTTCACTTCTTCTCCCCTTAGTCCCTCGATGCAGTGAGCCTGTTGCCAGCAGGTCTCACTGAAAATAAAAAACCTAACAAACTTTTATTCTAAGCAGCTCTTTAGGAGAGCCACCTAGATTGCACCCTTCTCGGCCGGGCACAAAAACCTAACTGAGGCTTGGAGGAGGGTCATAGGGGGAGGAGCCAGTGCACACCACCTAGTCCTAAAGCTTTTATTTTTGTGCCCTGTCTCCTGCGGAGCCGCTAATCCCCATGGTCCTGACGGAGTCCCCAGCATCCACTTAGGACGTCAGAGAAATTAACCTACTGTATAGCACTACCAAATCAACTAATGGGCCCTACACACTTGCCGATGTGTGCAGGCGATATGAACGATCTTGTTCAGTAATGAACGAGAAATCATATATATCGCTCAGTGTGTATGCACCAACGATGAACGATGCGCGGCCCCGCGGTCGTTCATCATTGGTTCTCTGTCGCTTTGCAATGCAAGTTCATTTGGACGATGATCCATCATCATTCAGATCGATCATTGTCAAAATTGCAAGCATCGCTGAGTGTGTAGGCCCCCCTATTCTATCCCACCCATTACAGAATGCTTTGCGACTCTACATCCCGCTTACTGTATATCTAAGCTGATTGATTTACCTGATACAAAAAGGTATTTTAAAGCACCATTTAACCATTTAATTCAGCTCAGGAGGTTAGAAGCAGTGCATCATTCTACTCTCAGGTGGGTGTTTTAGAATGTAGTGATTTGTAAAACTTTTGTATAATCCCCTTGAATTAAACAGCAATCAGTCTGGGTGATTTTCCCAATGGGTGACAGATCAGAGGTGAGTGTGTGCTTGGCTGTGAGCCGTGGTCATCAATCACATGCTGCCTCCCCTGGCTTTCAGCCAGTGCAATTCTTACACCACAGCAGCAAACAACAACAACTCATTTAAACTTCTCTCAAGGCCAATGATATGAAAAGCAATCAGCTTCACTCAATTCACGTATACAATATAACCCATTACATCACTAAAATTAAACATTTCAAAATAATAATAGCCATCAAATTAATTTGAAACATTCCAAATTAAGAGATATCGCAAACATTGCAGCTTTGTTCGTATTATTTGTTCATAATTACCAGATGCTTTAACATAACTTTTGAAAAATGGTGCAAATACATTGCATATGAACACCCCATTGATGTGCGATGAGGTAAATCGCTCAAGAGGCACTAACTAGTATCAGAGCCAGATTTACACACAATGGGGTAAATTTACTAAGATGGGAGTTCTATTTCAGATGGGATGTTGCCCATAGCAACCAATCAGATCCTACGTCTCATTTATCTAGCACCTTCTAGAAAAGAATACCTGGAATCTGATTGGTTGCTATGGGCAACATCCCATCTGAAATAGAAATCCCATCTTAGTAAATTTACCCCAATATATGAGCCCAAGGGTGCATGTGGTTATTATACACATGTGATACAGTATATACTGCTGGAAATTTGGTGAGTTTTGAGCAAAGATGTGAGGAAAAGATAGGCACTACCTCACCTGCCATAGACTTTTTACTCCAGAGTTTTGACTACAAAAATGATTACAATAATACAAAGAAGATATTTCTATTATATTCTCTGTTTTTTTCATATACTTTGAGGTCTATTTACTAAGCCTTAGATGTAGATAAAGTCAACAGAGATAAAGTACCAGCCAATCCGCAATGTCAAAGGCTGGGTTTGAAAAATGACAGTAAGGAGCTGATTGTCTGGTACTTTATCTCCGTTGACTTTATCTCCGTCCAAGGCTTAGTAAATAGACCCTTTAATATACTCAAAACTCTGGCTTATACGTTAGTATGACCGGAAAGGCTCTGCCTCAACTCACCGCACACCACTGGAACACCCAGAGGCAGCCAGCAAAATTGGCTTCCTCAGGAGGCCCAACTAATAAAAGCTGGATTAATGGGAAAAGTGCTCAAAGTCTTTCCACTGTCACCACCCATCAGAGATCTCTGGTGTAATCTACTGCAAGACTCATTAAAACTCACTGTGCCACTAGCCGGACAGTTATCAGTGAAAGCCTGCATAGACAGAAGAGGGGTGCACATGTTTAAAGTTAAGAGTGCCAATCACAACTGGGTGACTGCAGACTATAGTGCTTATTCTAAAGCTACATATCAATTTATCAAGGTCAGGACTTGTTATAATAGTGCCCCCTAATCTTTAGACAGCGTTGCAGGACCTGTGCATCCGGATGGGCTCTCATACTGTTTTTGGCCACATATACACAGAGAACCTCATTTATACTAGAGATGAGCGCCTGAAATTTTTCGGGTTTTGTGTTTTGGTTTTGGGTTCGGTTCCGCGGCCGTGTTTTGGGTTCGAACGCGTTTTGGCAAAACCTCACCGAATTATTTTTGTCGGATTCGGGTGTGTTTTGGATTCGGGTGTTTTTTTCAAAAAACCCTAAAAAACAGCTTAAATCATAGAATTTGGGGGTAATTTTGATCCCAAAGTATTATTAACCTCAAAAAACATAATTTACACTCATTTTCAGCCTATTCTGAACACATCACACCTCACAATATTATTTTTAGTCCTAAAATTTGCACCGAGGTCGCTGTGTGAGTAAGATAAGCGACCCTAGTGGCCGACACAAACACCGGGCCCATCTAGGAGTGGCACTGCAGTGTCACGCAGGATGTCCCTTCCAAAAAACCCTCCCCAAACAGCACATGACGCAAAGAAAAAAAGAGGCGCAATGAGGTAGCTGTGTGAGTAAGATTAGCGACCCTAGTGGCCGACACAAACACCGGGCCCATCTAGGAGTGGCACTGCAGTGTCACGCAGGATGTCCCTTCCAAAAAACCCTCCCCAAACAGCACATGACGCAAAGAAAAAAAGAGGCGCAATGAGGTAGCTGACTGTGTGAGAAAGATAAGCGACCCTAGTGGCCGACACAAACACCGGGCCCATCTAGGAGTGGCACTGCAGTGTCACGCAGGATGGCCCTTCCAAAAAACCCTCCCCAAACAGCACATGACGCAAAGAAAAAAAGAGGCGCAATGAGGTAGCTGACTGTGTGAGTAAGATTAGCGACCCTAGTGGCCGACACAAACACCGGGCACATCTAGGAGTGGCACTGCAGTGTCACGCAGGATGTCCCTTCCAAAAAACCCTCCCCAAACAGCACATGGCGCAAAGAAAAAAAGAGGCGCAATGAGGTAGCTGTGTGAGTAAGATTAGCGACCCTAGTGGCCGACACAAACACCGGGCCCATCTAGGAGTGGCATTGCAGTGTCACGCAGGATGTCCCTTCCAAAAAACCCTCCCCAATCAGCACATGATGCAAAGAAAAAGAAAAGAAAAAAGAGGTGCAAGATGGAATTATCCTTGGGCCCTCCCACCCACCCTTATGTTGTATAAACAAAACAGGACATGCACACTTTAACCAACCCATCATTTCAGTGACAGGGTCTGCCACACGACTGTGACTGATATGACGGGTTGGTTTGGACCCCCCCCAAAAAAGAAGCAATTAATCTCTCCTTGCACAAACTGGCTCTACAGAGGCAAGATGTCCACCTCATCTTCACCCTCCGATATATCACCGTGTACATCCCCCTCCTCACAGATTATCAATTCGTCCCCACTGGAATCCACCATCTCAGCTCCCTGTGTACTTTGTGGAGGCAATTGCTGCTGGTCAATGTCTCCGCGGAGGAATTGATTATAATTCATTTTAATGAACATCATCTTCTCCACATTTTCTGGATGTAACCTCGTACGCCGATTGCTGACAAGGTGAGCGGCGGCACTAAACACTCTTTCGGAGTACACACTTGTGGGAGGGCAACTTAGGTAGAATAAAGCCAGTTTGTGCAAGGGCCTCCAAATTGCCTCTTTTTCCTGCCAGTATAAGTACGGACTGTGTGACGTGCCTACTTGGATGCGGTCACTCATATAATCCTCCACCATTCTATCAATGTTGAGAGAATCATATGCAGTGACAGTAGACGACATGTCCGTAATCGTTGTCAGGTCCTTCAGTCCGGACCAGATGTCAGCATCAGCAGTCGCTCCAGACTGCCCTGCATCACCGCCAGCGGGTGGGCTCGGAATTCTGAGCCTTTTCCTCGCACCCCCAGTTGCGGGAGAATGTGAAGGAGGAGATGTTGACAGGTCGCGTTCCGCTTGACTTGACAATTTTGTCACCAGCAGGTCTTTCAACCCCAGCAGACCTGTGTCTGCCGGAAAGAGAGATCCAAGGTAGGCTTTAAATCTAGGATCGAGCACGGTGGCCAAAATGTAGTGCTCTGATTTCAACAGATTGACCACCCGTGAATCCTTGTTAAGCGAATTAAGGGCTGCATCCACAAGTCCCACATGCCTAGCGGAATCGCTCCGTGTTAGCTCCTTCTTCAATGCCTCCAGCTTCTTCTGCAAAAGCCTGATGAGGGGAATGACCTGACTCAGGCTGGCAGTGTCTGAACTGACTTCACGTGTGGCAAGTTCAAAGGGCATCAGAACCTTGCACAACGTTGAAATCATTCTCCACTGCACTTGAGACAGGTGCATTCCACCTACTATATCGTGCTCAATTGTATAGGCTTGAATGGCCTTTTGCTGCTCCTCCAACCTCTGAAGCATATAGAGGGTTGAATTCCACCTCGTTACCACTTCTTGCTTCAGATGATGGCAGGGCAGGTTCAGTAGTTTTTGGTGGTGCTCCAGTTTTCTGTACGTGGTGCCTGTACGCCGAAAGTGTCCCGCAATTCTTCTGGCCACCGACAGCATCTCTTGCACGCCCCTGTCGTTTTTTAAAAAATTCTGCACCACCAAATTCAAGGTATGTGCAAAACATGGGACGTGCTGGAATTGGCCCAGATTTAATGCACACACAATATTGCTGGCGTTGTCCGATGCCACAAATCCACAGGAGAGTCCAATTGGGGTAAGCCATTCCGCGATGATCTTCCTCAGTTGCCGTAAGAGGTTTTCAGCTGTATGCGTATTCTGGAAAGCGGTGATACAAAGCGTAGCCTGCCTAGGAAAGAGTTGGCGTTTGCGAGATGCTGCTACTGGTGCCGCCGCTGCTGTTCTTGCGGCGGGAGTCCATACATCTACCCAGTGGGCTGTCACAGTCATATAGTCCTGACCCTGCCCTGCTCCACTTGTCCACATGTCCGTGGTTAAGTGGACATTGGGTACAGCTGCATTTTTTAGGACACTGGTGACTCTTTTTCTGAGGTCTGTGTACATTTTCGGTATCGCCTGCCTAGAGAAATGGAACCTAGATGGTATTTGGTACCGGGGACACAGTACCTCCAACAAGTCTCTAGTTGGCTCTGCAGTAATGATGGATACCGGAACCACGTTTCTCACCACCCAGGATGCCAAGGCCTCAGTTATCCGCTTTGCAGTAGGATGACTGCTGTGATATTTCATCTTCCTCGCAAAGGACTGTTGAACAGTCAATTGCTTACTGGAAGTAGTACAAGTGGGCTTACGACTTCCCCTCTGGGATGACCATCGACTCCCAGCGGCAACAACAGCAGCGCCAGCAGCAGTAGGCGTTACACGCAAGGATGCATCGGAGGAATCCCAGGCAGGAGAGGACTCGTCAGACTTGCCAGTGACATGGCCTGCAGGACTATTGGCATTCCTGGGGAAGGAGGAAATTGACACTGAGGGAGTTGGTGGGGTGGTTTGCGTGAGCTTGGTTACAAGAGGAAGGGATTTACTGGTCAGTGGACTGCTTCCGCTGTCACCCAAAGTTTTTGAACTTGTCACTGACTTATTATGAATGCGCTGCAGGTGACGTATAAGGGAGGATGTTCCGAGGTGGTTAACGTCCTTACCCCTACTTATTACAGCTTGACAAAGGGAACACACGGCTTGACACCTGTTGTCCGCATTTCTGGTGAAATACCTCCACACCGAAGAGCTGATTTTTTTGGTATTTTCACCTGGCATGTCAACGGCCATATTCCTCCCACGGACAACAGGTGTCTCCCCGGGTGCCTGACTTAAACAAACCACCTCACCATCAGAATCCTCCTGGTCAATTTCCTCCCCAGCGCCAGCAACACCCATATCCTCCTCATCCTGGTGTACTTCAACACTGACATCTTCAATCTGACTATCAGGAACTGGACTGCGGGTGCTCCTTCCAGCACTTGCAGGGGGCGTGCAAATGGTGGAAGGCGCATGCTCTTCACCTCCAGTGTTGGGAAGGTCAGGCATCGCAACCGACACAATTGGACTCTCCTTGTGGATTTGGGATTTCGAAGAACGCACAGTTCTTTGCGGTGCTTTTGCCAGCTTGAGTCTTTTCAGTTTTCTAGCGAGAGGCTGAGTGCTTCCATCCTCATGTGAAGCTGAACCACTAGCCATGAACATAGGCCAGGGCCTCAGCCGTTCCTTGCCACTCCGTGTGGTAAATGGCATATTGGCAAGTTTACGCTTCTCCTCCGACAATTTTATTTTAGGTTTTGGAGTCCTTTTTTTTCTGATATTTGGTGTTTTGGATTTGACATGCTCTGTACTATGACATTGGGCATCGGCCTTGGCAGACGACGTTGCTGGCATTTCATCGTCTCGGCCATGACTAGTGGCAGCAGCTTCAGCACGAGGTGGAAGTGGATCTTGATCTTTCCCTAATTTTGGAACCTCAACTTTTTTGTTCTCCATATTTTATAGGCAGAACTAAAAGGCACCTCAGGTAAACAATGGAGATGGATGGATTGGATACTAGTATTGGATACCTGCCGACTGCCGACACAGAGGTAGCCACAGCCGTGAACTACCGCACTGTACACTGGTTGATAAAGAGATAGTAGTATACTCGTAACAACTAGTATGACACTATGACGACGGTATAAAGAATGAAAAAAAAACCACGGTTAGGTGGTATATATTATAATAATAATACAATTATGGATGGACGGACTGCCTGCCGACTGCCGACACAGAGGTAGCCACAGCCGTGAACTACCGCACTGTACACTGGTTGATAAAGAGATAGTAGTATACTCGTAACAACTAGTATGACACTATGACGACGGTATAAAGAATGAAAAAAAAACCACGGTTAGGTGGTATATATTATAATAATAATACAATTATGGATGGACGGACTGCCTGCCGACTGCCGACACAGAGGTAGCCACAGCCGTGAACTACCGCACTGTACACTGGTTGATAAAGAGATAGTAGTATACTCGTAACAACTAGTATGACACTATGACGACGGTATAAAGAATGAAAAAAAAACCACGGTTAGGTGGTATATATTATAATAATAATACAATTATGGATGGACGGACTGCCTGCCGACTGCCGACACAGAGGTAGCCACAGCCGTGAACTACCGCACTGTACACTGGTTGATAAAGAGATAGTAGTATACTCGTAACAACTAGTATGACACTATGACGACGGTATAAAGAATGAAAAAAAAACCACGGTTAGGTGGTATATATTATAATAATAATACAATTATGGATGGACGGACTGCCTGCCGACTGCCGACACAGAGGTAGCCACAGCCGTGAACTACCGCACTGTACACTGGTTGATAAAGAGATAGTAGTATACTCGTAACAACTAGTATGACACTATGACGACGGTATAAAGAATGAAAAAAAAACCACGGTTAGGTGGTATATATTATAATAATAATACAATTATGGATGGACGGACTGCCTGCCGACTGCCGACACAGAGGTAGCCACAGCCGTGAACTACCGCACTGTACACTGGTTGATAAAGAGATAGTAGTATACTCGTAACAACTAGTATGACACTATGACGACGGTATAAAGAATGAAAAAAAAACCACGGTTAGGTGGTATATATTATAATAATAATACAATTATGGATGGACGGACTGCCTGCCGACTGCCGACACAGAGGTAGCCACAGCCGTGAACTACCGCACTGTACACTGGTTGATAAAGAGATAGTAGTATACTCGTAACAACTAGTATGACACTATGACGACGGTATAAAGAATGAAAAAAAAACCACGGTTAGGTGGTATATATTATAATAATAATACAATTATGGATGGACGGACTGCCTGCCGACTGCCGACACAGAGGTAGCCACAGCCGTGAACTACCGCACTGTACACTGGTTGATAAAGAGATAGTAGTATACTCGTAACAACTAGTATGACACTATGACGACGGTATAAAGAATGAAAAAAAAACCACGGTTAGGTGGTATATATTATAATAATAATACAATTATGGATGGACGGACTGCCTGCCGACTGCCGACACAGAGGTAGCCACAGCCGTGAACTACCGCACTGTACACTGGTTGATAAAGAGATAGTAGTATACTCGTAACAACTAGTATGACACTATGACGACGGTATAAAGAATGAAAAAAAAACCACGGTTAGGTGGTATATATTATAATAATAATACAATTATGGATGGACGGACTGCCTGCCGACTGCCGACACAGAGGTAGCCACAGCCGTGAACTACCGCACTGTACACTGGTTGATAAAGAGATAGTAGTATACTCGTAACAACTAGTATGACACTATGACGACGGTATAAAGAATGAAAAAAAAACCACGGTTAGGTGGTATATATTATAATAATAATACAATTATGGATGGACGGACTGCCTGCCGACTGCCGACACAGAGGTAGCCACAGCCGTGAACTACCGCACTGTACACTGGTTGATAAAGAGATAGTAGTATACTCGTAACAACTAGTATGACACTATGACGACGGTATAAAGAATGAAAAAAAAACCACGGTTAGGTGGTATATATTATAATAATAATACAATTATGGATGGACGGACTGCCTGCCGACTGCCGACACAGAGGTAGCCACAGCCGTGAACTACCGCACTGTACACTGGTTGATAAAGAGATAGTAGTATACTCGTAACAACTAGTATGACACTATGACGGTATAAAGAATGAAAAAAAAACCACGGTTAGGTGGTATATATTATAATAATAATACAATTATGGATGGACGGACTGCCTGCCGACTGCCGACACAGAGGTAGCCACAGCCGTGAACTACCGCACTGTACACTAGTTGATAAAGAGATAGTAGTATACTCGTAACAACTAGTATGACACTATGACGACGGTATAAAGAAAGAAAAAAAAATACCACGGTTAGGTGGTATATATTGTAATACAATTATGGATGGACGGACTGCCTGCCGAGTTCCGACTGCCGACACAGAGGTAGCCACAGCCGTGAACTACCGCACTGTACTGTGTCTGCTGCTAATATAGACTGGTTGATAAAGAGATAGTATACAATACATACAACAATATACTACTATACTGGTGGTCAGGCACTGGTCACCACTAGTCACACTGGCAGTGGCACTCCTGCAGCAAAAGTGTGCACTGTTTAATTTTAAATTAATATAATATTATGTACTCCTGGGGGCTCCTGCTATAACAACCTGCAGTGCTCCCCAGTCTCCCCCACAATTATTATAAGCTTTGCCTTTTATACATTGATGTGCAGCACACTGGGCTGAGCTGAGTGCACACAGACTGAGTCACACTGTGTGACTGGCTGCTGCTGTGTATCGTTTTTTTTCAGGCAGAGAACGGATATAGCAGAGAACGGATATATTAAAATAAATAAAAGTTAACTAACAACAACTGCACTGGTCACTGTGGTAAACTCTGTCTGACTCTGCACAATCTCTCTCTCTCTTCTAATCTAATTTCTAATGGAGAGGACGCCAGCCACGTCCTCTCCCTATCAATCTCAATGCACGTGTGAAAATGGCGGCGACGCGCGGCTCCTTATATAGAATCCGAGTCTCGCGAGAATCCGACAGCGTCATGATGACGTTCGGGCGCGCTCGGGTTAACCGAGCAAGGCGGGAGGATCCGAGTCTGCTCGGACCCGTGAAAAAAACATGAAGTTCGTGCGGGTTCGGTTTCAGAGAAACCGAACCCGCTCATCTCTAATTTATACTCCATGATAATTGTACAGTTTATAATTGTTTTCATTGTTTTCTTAGTGCACTTGAATTTTATTTTTCTAAATAAGAAATGGTGACTTGCTTATGTGATGGAAATTAAAAGCTGGACCTTCACCATCATTCTTCTATCCAAGGAAGCCTGATGTACTATGGATACCTCTAACAGATGTCTTATGCAAAGTCCACCCTATAACTCCAACTGGAAGAATTTCTGTCATGTCCTCTGATGACACTTTAAAAACGGGTGTCGTACGGTATGCCGGCGCTCGGGCTCCCGGCGCCCAGCATACCGGCGCCGGGAGCTCGACCGCTGGCATACCGACAGCGTGGCGAGCGCAGAGGAGCCCCTTGCGGGCTCGCTACGCTCGCCACGCTGCGGGCACGGTGGCGCGCTAAGCGCGCCACACTATATTATTCTCCCTCCAGGGGGGTCGTGGACCCCCACGAGGGAGAATAGTTGTCGGTATGCTAAGTGTCGGGATTCCGGCGCCGGTATACTGTGCGCCGGGATCCCGACATTCGGCATACAGAAGACCACCCTTAAAAACCACTGAGGCATTGCCAACTTGTAATACACCCGGCTTTTTTTTTAATAATCTACCTTGCATTAAAATAATTTTTTAACTATGAGCCCATTATCCTCCCACTTTTACATCTTGACAAGCATTTAACATTAGTATAGACAATTTCCTGAAAATGTTTGAATTTTTTTATCGACCCACTTTTTGAGATAATCATGATTAAAAATTTCAGTTTGAATTTGGAAAAAGTGTTTCCTCACAAAGCCTATTGGAACACAGGAAAATGACACCACTCCCACCTCTCTAGCTTAGTAAGGAGAGCTGCTATGGTGATTTGAAAATATGCTGGTTGTGCATTTTTGACAGATTTTGAAAACGTTACATAGCCATATTTTGGAAACGGCATGAGATATTTAAATAATATTTTGTGTTTTTCTTAGACTACATACTGTATATACTCTCCATATACCAAATTGTATTAATTTAAAATCTGAGTTGGTAAGGTAAAATCAGTGTGTTGATTTGACACGGAATGACCCTTATGCCTCATGCTGTGATTGCCTGCTGGTCGCCGAAGCTCAGTGTCACATGACATAGTATGGCTATTACTGATTTCTAATTGACCATCATAAGTAAACTCAGTAATTATAGAACCCTGATTTAGCAGCCAAGACACAGGATGTATTTTATAAAGAACGAAAAAGCCACTTGCAGTGAGAAAACAACCTTTCACCTACTGAGCTGATTTATACAAGTGCACCTAGATTTCCACTGGAGTGCATAGCTATACAGAGCAAGATGGCCGCAATTGAGCAGATGAACGGACCATAAAATTCCTAATCTTTATACAGCATTGCTGGACCTATGCTGATTAAAATTAACTAAGGGTATATGGGAAGGTAGCTAGTAACAAACCGAATGAAGTCTTTAACTTTAAGTGTGCTTTATACACAAATACAGAGGAAAAATGACACCACTCCCACCTCGGTAACTTAATTAGGAGAGCTGCTATGGCAATTTGAAAATTGTTGAAAAATAAGAATTTACTTACCGATAATTCTATTTCTCATAGTCCGTAGTGGATGCTGGGGACTCCGTAAGGACCATGGGGAATAGCGGCTCCGCAGGAGACTGGGCACATCTAAAGAAAGCTTTAGGACTATCTGGTGTGCACTGGCTCCTCCCCCTATGACCCTCCTCCAAGCCTCAGTTAGGATACTGTGCCCGGACGAGCGTACACAATAATGAAGGATTTTGAATCCCGGGTAAGACTCATACCAGCCACACCAATCACACCGTATAACCTGTGATCTGAACCCAGTTAACAGCATGATAACAGAGGAGCCTCTGAAAAGATGGCTCACAACAATAATAACCCGATTTTTGTAACAATAACTATGTACAAGTATTGCAGACAATCCGCACTTGGGATGGGCGCCCAGCATCCACTACGGACTATGAGAAATAGAATTATCGGTAAGTAAATTCTTATTTTCTCTAACGTCCTAAGTGGATGCTGGGGACTCCGTAAGGACCATGGGGATTATACCAAAGCTCCCAAACTGGCGGGAGAGTGCGGATGACTCTGCAGCACGAAATGAGAGAACTCCAGGTCCTCCTCAGCCAGGATATCAATTTTGTAGAATTTTACAAACGTATTTGCTCCTGACCAAGTAGCTGCTCGGCAAAGTTGTAAAGCCGAGACCCCTCGGGCAGCCGCCCAAGATGAGCCCACCTTCCTTGTGGAGTGGGCATTTACAGATTTTTGGCTGTGGCAGGCCTGCCACAGAATGTGCAAGCTGAATTGTACTACAAATCCAACGAGCAATAGTCTGCTTAGAAGCAGGAGCACCCAGCTTGTTGGGTGCATACAGGATAAACAGCGAGTCAGATTTCCTGACTCCAGCCCTCCTGGAAACATATATTTTCAGGGCCCTGACCACGTCTAGCAACTTGGAGTCCTCCAAGTCCCTAGTAGCCGCAGGCACCACAAATAGGTTGGTTCAGGTGAAACGCTGAAACCACCTTAGGGAGAAACTGAGGACGAGTCCTCAATTCCGCCATGTCCGAATGGAACATCAGATAAGGGCTATTTCAGGATAAAGCCGCCAATTCTGACACGCGCCTGGCCCCGGCCAGGGCCAACAGCATGACCACTTTCCATGTGAGATATTTTAACTCCACAGATTTAAGTGGTTCAAACCAATGTGACTTTTGGAACCCAAAACTACATTGAGATCCCAAAGTGCCACTGGAGGCACAAAAGAAGGATGTATATGCAGTACCCCTTTTACAAACGTCTGAACTTCAGGGACTGAAGCTAGTTCTTTTTGGAAGAAAATTGACAGGGCCGAAATTTGAACCTTAATGGACCCCAATTTCAGGCCCATAGACACTCCTGTTTGCAGGAAATGTAGGAATCGACCCAGTTGAATTTCCACCGTCGGGCCTTACTGGCCTCGCACCACGCAACATATTTTCGCCAATTGCGGTGATAATGTTTTTGCGGTTACATCCTTCCTGGCTTAGATCAGGATAGGGATGACTTCATCCGGAATGCCTTTTTTCCTTCAGGATCCGGCGTTCAACCGCCATGCCGTCAAACGCAGCCGCGGTAAGTCTTGGAACAGACAGGGTCCTTGCTGGAGCAGGTCCCTTCTTAGAGGTAGAGGCCACGGATCCTCCGTGAGCATCTCTTGAAGTTCCGGTTACCAAGTCCTTCTTGGCCAATCCGGAGCCACGAATATAGTGCTTACTCCTCTCCATCTTATCAATCTCAGTACCTTGGGTATGAGAGGCAGAGGAGGGAACAAATACACTGACTGGTACACCCACGGTGTTACCAGAGCATCTACAGCTATTGCCTGAGGGTCCCTGGACCTGGCGCAATACCTGTCGAGTTTTTCCCAACGGTTTATAATCATGTGGAAGACTTCTGGGTGAAGTCCCCACTCTCCCGGGTGGAGGTCGTGCTGAGGAAGTCTGCTTCCCAGTTGTCCACTCCCGGAATGAATACTGCTGACAGTGCTATCACATGATTCTCCGCCCAGCGAAGAATCCTTGCAGCTTCTGCCATTGCCCTCCTGCTTCTTGTGCCACCCTGTCTGTTTACGTGGGTGACTGCCGTGATGTTGTCCGACTGGATCAACACCGGCTGACCTTGAAGCAGAGGTCTTGCTAAGCTTAGAGCATTGTAAATGTCCCTTAGCTTCAGGATATTTATGTGAAGTGATGTCTCCAGGCTTGACCATAAGTCCTGGATATTCCTTCCCTGTGTGACTGCTCCCCAGCCTCGCAGGCTGGCATCCGTGGTAACCAGGACCCAGTCCTGAATGCCGAATCTGCGGCCCTCTAGAAGATGAGCACTCTGCAACCACCACAGGAGGGACCCCTTGTCCTTGGTGACAGGGTTATCCGCTGATGCATCTGAAGATGCGACCCGGACCATTTGTCCAGCAGGTCCCACTGGAAAGTTCTTGCGTGGAATCTGCCGAATGGGATTGCTTCGTAGGAAGCCACCATTTTACCCAGAACCCTTGTGCATTGATGCACTGAGACTTGGCTCGGTTTTAGGAGGTTCCTGACTAGCTCGGATAACTCCCTGGCTTTCTCCTCCGGGAGAAACACCTTTTTCTGGACTGTGTCCAGGATCATCCATAGGAACAGAAGACAAGTCGTCGGAACCAGCTACGATTTTGGAATATTGAGAATCCAACCGTGCTGCAGCAACACTACCTGAGATAGTGCTACACCGACCTCCAACTGTTCCCTGGATCTTACCCTTATCAGGGAATTGTCCAAGTAAGGGATAACTAAAATTCCCTTCCTTTGAAGGAATATCATCATTTCGGCCATTACCTTGGTAAAGACCCGGGGTGCCGTGGACCATCCATACGGCAGCGTCTGAACTGCTAGTGACAGTTCTGTACCATAAACCTGAGGTACCCTTGGTGAGAAGGGTAAATTTTGACATGAAGGTAAGCATCCTTGATGTTCCGAGACATCATGTAGTCCCCTTCTTCCAGGTTCGCAATCACTGCTCTGAGTGACTCAATCTTGAATTTGAACCTCTGTATGTAAGTGTTCAAAGATTTTAGATTTAGAATCGGTCTCACCGAGCCGTCCGGCTTCGGTACCACAACAGTGTGGAATAATACCCCGTTCCCTGTTGCAGGAGGGGTATCTTGATTATCACCTGCTGGGAATACAGCTTGTGAATGGCTTCCAAAACTGTCTCCCTGTCAGAAGGAGACATCGGTAAAGCCGACTTTAGGAAACGGCGAGGGGGAGACGTCTCGAATTCTAATTTGTACCCCTGAGATATCACCTGAAGGATCCAGGGGTCTACTTGCGAGTGAGCCCACTGCGCGCTGAAATTCATTGAGACGGGCCCCCCACCGTGCCTGATTCTGCTTGTAAAGTCCCAGCGTATACTGAGGGCTTGGCAGAGGCGGGAGAGGGTTTCTGTTCCTGGGAACTGGCTGATTTCTGCAGCCTTTTTCCTCTCCCTCTGTCACGGGGCAGAAATGAGGAACCTTTTGCCCGCTTATCCACGAAAAGACTGCGCCTGATAATACGGCGTCTTCTCATGTTGAGAGGCGACCTGGGGTACAAACGTGGATTTCCCAGCTGTTGCCGTGGCCACCAGGTCTGAAAGACCGACCCCAAATAACTCCTCCCCTTAATAAGGCAATACTTCCAAATGCCGTTTGGAATACGCATCACCTGACCACTGACGTGTCCATAACCCTCTACTGGTAGAAATGGACAACGCACTTAGACTTGATGCCAGTCGGCAAATATTCCGCTGTGCATCACGCATATATAGAAATGCATCTTTCAAATGCTCTATAGGCAAAAATATACTGTCCCTATCTAGGGTATCAATATTTTCAGTCAGGGAATCCGACCACGCCAACCCAGCACTGCACATCCAGGCTGAGGCGATTGCTGGTCGCAGTATAACACCAGTATGTGTGTAAATACATTTTAGGATACCCTCCTGCTTTCTATCAGCAGGATCCTTAAGGGCGGCCATCTCAGGAGAGGGTAGAGCCCTTACAAGCGTGTGAGCGCTTTATCCACCCTAGGGGGTGTTTCCCAACGCACCCTAACCTCTGGCGGGAAAGGATATAATGCCAATAACATTTTAGAAATTATCAGTTGTTATCGGGGGAAACCCACGCATCATCACACACCTCATTTAATTTCTCAGATTCAGGAAAACTACCGGTAGTTTTTCCTCACCGAACATAATACCCCTTTTTGGTGGTACTCGTATTATCAGAAATGTGTAAAACATTTTTCATTGCCTCAATCATGTAACGTGTGGCCCTACTGGAAGTCACATTTGTCTCTTCACCGTCGACACTGGAGTCAGTATCCGTGTCGGCGTCTATATCTGCCATCTGAGGTAACGGGCGCTTTAGAGCCCCTGACGGCCTATGAGACGTCTGGACAGGCACAAGCTGAGTAGCCGGCTGTCTCATGTCAACCACTGTCTTTTATACAGAGCTGACACTGTCACGTAACTCCTTCCAACAGTTCATCCACTCAGGTGTCGACCCCCTAGGGGGTGACATCACTATTACAGGCAATCTGCTCCGTCTCCACATCATTTTTTCTCCTCATACATGTCGACACAAACGTACCGACATACAGCACACACACAGGGAATGCTCTGATAGAGGACAGGACCCCACTAGCCCTTTGGGGAGACAGAGGGAGAGTTTGCCAGCACACACCAAAGCGCTATATATATACAGGGATAACCTTATATAAGTGTTTTTCCCCTTATAGCTGCTGCATTGTTAATACTGCGCCTAATTAGTGCCCCCCTCTCTTTTTTAACCCTTTCTGTAGTGTAGTGACTGCAGGGGAGAGCCAGGGGAGCTTCCCTCCAACGGAGCTGTGAGGGAAAATGGCGCCAGTGTGCTGAGGAGATAGGCTCCGCCCCTTTTTCGCGGACTTTTCTCCTGCTTTTTTATGGATTCTGGCAGGGGTTAAAATTCATCCATATAGCCCTGGGGGCTATATGTGATGTATTTTCGCCAGCCAAGGTGTTTTTATTGCTGCTCAGGGCGCCCCCCCCTAGCGCCCTGCACCCTCAGTGACCGAAGTGTGAAGTGTGCTGAGGAGCAATGGCGCACAGCTGCAGTGCTGTGCGCTACCTTGGTGAAGACAGGATGTCTTCTGCCGCCGATTTTCCGGACCTCTTCTGTCTTCTGGCTCTGTAAGGGGGCCGGCGGCGCGGCTCTGGGACCTATCCATGGCTGGGCCTGTGATCAGTCCCTCTGGAGCTAATGTCCAGTAGCCTAAGAAGCCCAATCCACTCTGCACGCAGGTGAGTTCGCTTCTTCTCCCCTTAGTCCCTCGATGCAGTGAGCCTGTTGCCAGCAGGTCTCACTGAAAATAAAAAACCTAAGCTAAAACTTTCACTAAGAAGCTCAGGAGAGCCCCTAGTGTGCACCCTTCTCGTTCGGGCACAGAGATCTAACTGAGGCTTGGAGGAGGGTCATAGGGGGAGGAGCCAGTGCACACCAGATAGTCCTAAAGCTTTCTTTAGATGTGCCCAGTCTCCTGCGGAGCCGCTATTCCCCATGGTCCTTACGGAGTCCCCAGCATCCACTTAGGACGTTAGAGAAACTTTAAATAGCCATAATTTGGAAATGGCATGAGATATTTAAATAAAATTTGTATTTTTCGTAGACTACATATATACTTTCCATACTCAGACAAAAAACCTTACAGTTTTACACGTCCCATTAAGGCTTCGTACACATGATCTCGCATTTCAGAAACCTGTTGTAACTCTTCCACGCAAACTCCAGAAAGCATTGAAATTCTGATCATTAAAGCTGACACCTTAATGGACATGTTCCTTGCGCAATACAGATGGTATGCCATCACAGCCTGTGGGTAAGTGCAGATTCAGCACTCTCACAGAGTGAGATTGCCGTCACTCACACAATGGTGGAGCTGCTAACTCACAGATTTGTGTGCTCATTGGAATACACACATGCAGTCTATGCAACTGACGGTCTGAGCAGTTATGTGGTGCACCCATCCCACTTAGTGCCCACAACCAACATCCTTCTCACTCAATACATCCATCTCATTTAGTATACACATTTAGGGCCTAAGTCAGACCCGATCACTGCTACAACAGCGATCACAGCCTGAAGCCCTTTTGGTTGCTCGCCCGTGCACCCAGTGAGATGCGAAAGCATCTCACTGGTGCGATCGCCTCTACCTGACTGACAGGCAGAGGTGGACATGAGGCGGGAGGGGGTGTGCCAATGGCATTAGAATGCCATTGGGGGGCGTGGTATGGACAATGCAGGCATGTCTGAACCATTGCTGGGACGGGCCGCGGCAGCTGCGTGGCGTCACACGCAGCCGCTGCGACCCAAATCATGGTGGGTAGGCAGGGAGCTACTTGGCAGGTGTAAAAGCACCTGTGCAGGGGGGGGGAGGGCCTGACATGCGGGGTGGACTAGCCGTGTGCGTCCACCCGCCTGTCAGAGAATCAGAGAATCAGGTTGTAGATGTGCTAATTTTAGCACATCTATGATCAGGTCTGAATCCCCCCATGAGCTCCCTCAAACATGTTGGCTAATTGCTAAAACTATAATACCCCTTCTATGGTCTATGCATCTACACTTACTTCCACTATACATGCTGTTCTGTCTTCCCTAATCCCTACTGCTGTGTTCTCCCATCTGTACTAGTCTGTATTCACTTATCTGCATGATCTGTCTTTTCCCATCTGTGCCTTGTCTGTACCACAGTGTCCTTCTCTCTGCACTGCTCAGTGTTTTCCTGTTCAACGTCACTCTGCCTCCTCCCATACATGCCACACTGTCTTCTCTCCGATCTACACCAGTTTTCTACCCATCCATGCCAGTGTTTTCAAACAATCTGCATCGCTGCCCCCAATCCGCACCACTCTGCCTCCCTTCCCATATGCTGCTTAATCTCCCTCCTATACACACCACTCTTACCCCATTCATGTAGCTGACATCCCAAAGGTAAGTATCAGGGTCACTGTTAGGGTTATGGCCCAGGGTGCAGGGGGAAGGGGGGGGGGGTATGGCCCTAGCTACCACCCCTGAGGATTAGGCCTAGCTGCTACCCCCCAAAAGGTAGGTAAAATTACTTACCCCCTCCGATGTCCCCTCATCCATGCTGCTCTGCCCCCCTCATCCGTGCCACTGTTTCTTTCCATCTGTACTGCTCTGTCCCCCTCATCCACATAGCACTGTCCACCGATCCACACCGCTCTGTCTCCCCACCATCTGTGCCACTCTCTTTCCCCCACCTGTGCCACTCTCTTTCCCCATCTGTTGCACTCTGACTCCCCCCAACTGCATTACTTACCTCCCCGCCATCTGCACCACTGTATTCCACCCATATGTGTTGCTTTGTGTCCCATCAGTGCTGCTTAGTCTTCCCCCTATCCACACATTTCTGTCCCCCATCCTCACTGCTCTGTCTCCTCCCTCCAGTCAACACCACTCTTACCTTGGCCCTCATTCCGAGTTGATCGGTCGCAAGGCGAATTTAGCAGAGTTACACACGCTAAGCCGCCGCCTACTGGGAGTGAATCTTAGCTTCTTAAAATTGCGACCGATGTATTCGCAATAATGCGATTACTAACTACTTAGCAGTTTCAGAGTAGCTCCAGACTTACTCTGCCTGTGCGATCATTTCAGTGCTTGTCGTTCCTGGTTGACGTCACAAACACACCCAGCGTTCGCCCAGGCACTCCCACCGTTTCTCCGGCCACTCCTGCGTTTTTTCCGGAAACGGTAGCGTTTTCAGCCACACGCCCCTGAAACGCCGTGTTTCCGCCCAGTAACACCCATTTCCTGTCAATCACATTACGTTCGCCGGAGCGAAGAAAAAGCCGTGAGTAAAAATACTTTCTTCATAGTAAAGTTACTTGGCGCAGTCGCAGTGCGAACATTGCGCA
Organism: Pseudophryne corroboree; assembly: GCF_028390025.1. Taxonomy (NCBI): domain Eukaryota; kingdom Metazoa; phylum Chordata; class Amphibia; order Anura; family Myobatrachidae; genus Pseudophryne; species Pseudophryne corroboree. The sequence goes on along the minus strand of NC_086445.1, from coordinate 381,796,926 downwards.
TGCGTACTAAGCGGATTTTCACTGCGATGCGATGAAAAATACCGAGCGAACAACTCGGAATGAGGGCCCTTATCCGAGCAGCTTTGTCTTCTGCTCAGACCTTCAGTTGCATAGACTGCATGTGTGTATTCCAATGAGCACACAAATCTGTGAATTAGCTCCACCATTGTGTGAGTGACAGCAATCTCACTCTGTGAGAGTGCTGAATCTGCACTTACCCACAGGCTGTGATGGCATACCATATCTATATTGCGCAAGGAACACGTCCATTAAGGCGTCAGCCTTAATGTTCGGAATTTCATTGCTTTTTGAGTTTGAGTGGAAGAGTTACAACAGGTTTCTGAAATGCCAGATCATGTGAAAGAAGCCTTAATGGGACATGTGAAACCGTAAGGTTTTTTTACCTATGGAATTTCATAGCTTTTTTTCAATTTATTTATTTTCATTCAGAAATGTAATATTTCACTGTAAGAATAAACATTTGATTTTTTTAAATGTTTTATGAAAATGTTCGTATAACATCACTGTTCTGTGCAAAATGCAAAAATATTTTTTTTTTTACCAAACAGAATGGTTTGTAATTTTAACTTTGGTCAAAATACTTTGTACATGTGAGTGTAGAGGTGCTACGCAGGTACATGTGTGCGTCAGGTGCCACGAGTGTATGTGTGTGAGGAGCCGCATGTGTACTTGTGTGTGTGAGGTGCAGCGCATGTACGTGTGTGTGTGGTACAGCACCTGTACGTTTGTTTGTTTGTTTGTGTGTGTGTGTGTGTGTGGGAGTGAGGTGCCGCGTGTACGTGTGTGTGAGGTGCTGTGCGTGTACGTACGTGTGTATGTGTGAGTTTCCGCGCGTTTATATGGGAGTGTCAGATGCCCCATGTGTATGTGTGAGTGTGTGTGTGTGAGGTGCCACTCATGTACATACGTACGTACGTACGTACGTACGTACGTACGTACATACGTGTGTGTTGCCACCGAGCATGTACGTGTGTGAGGTGCCGCGCATGTATGTATGTGTCAGGTGCCACGCGTGTATGTGTGTGTTTTTAATTCTGCACGTGTGTATATGTGCATCTGTGTCAGGTGCTGTGTGTGTGTGTGTGTCTCGCGCGTGTTTGTGTGTCAGGTGCTGTGCCTATATATATGTGTGCGCTTTAAATACTGCACCTATATATGTGTGTGTCAGGTGCTGCGTGTATATATGTGTGTCAATTGCTTTGCGTGTACGTGTGTGTGTGTGTGTGTGTGTGTGTGTGTGTGTGAGGTGCTGCGCGTGTACGTGTGTGTGATGTGCTGCGCTTGTACATGTATGTGATGTGCTGCGCTTGTACATGTATGTGTCAGGTGCCGTGTCTTTTCATGTGTGTGTGTGAGATGCCGCACGTGTGTGTGTGGTGCTGTGTGTGTATATATGTGTGTGTGAGGTGCCACTCGTGTACGTGTGTGTCAGGTGCTGCATGTGTGTGTGTGTGTGTGTCAGGTTCTGTGTGTGTGTGTGTGTATGTACGTATGTGTGTGAGGTACCGTGCGTTTACATATATGTGTGTGTGTGGTGCACCATGCCTGCACATGTGTGAGGTGCCATGCGCGTGTACGTATATGTGTCAGATACCGCGTGTTTATATGTGTGTATAATGCTATGTGCATGTATATGTATGTGTGTGTGTGTACAAGGTACTGCATTTGTATGTTAGTGTCTGATGCCGTGTCTGTATATGTGTTTGTCAGGTGCTCCCTGTGTATGTGTGTGTCAGGTACTGGGTGTGTATGTGTGTGTCAGGTGCTTCATGTATATATGTGTTTCAGGTGCTGCGTGTTTATATTAATGTGTTTCATGCTGCATGTGTATCCATCAGCTGCTATGTGTGTGTGTGTGTGTGTGTGTGTGTGTGTCTCAGGTGTTGCGTGTGTATATGTGTGTGTGAGTGTCAGGTGTTGTGCATGTATAGATGTGAGTGAATGTCAAGTGCTGTGCATGTATATGTGTGTGTCAGGTGCTGTGCGTGTATATGTATGTATGTCAGGTGCTGCGCATGTATATGTATGTGTCAGGTGCCACTTGCATATGTGTGTGTGTGTCAGGTGCTGCGCGTGTATGTGAGGTGCCGCGCGTGTACGTATGTGAGGTGCTGCGCGTGTATGTGTGTGAGGTGCTGCGCGTGTATGTGTGTGAGGTGCTGTGTGTGTACGTGTGTATGTGAGGTACCGCACGTGTATATGTTTGTGTGTGTCATGTGCCGCATGTGTATATGTGTGTGTCAGGTGCCTCATGTGTACATGTGTGCGTGTCAGGTGCCGTGCGTGTACGTGTGTGTCAGATGCTATGCGTTTACGTATGTGTGTGAGGTGTTGCGTGTGTACGTACGTATGTGAGGTGCCGCGCATGTACGTACGTGTGTGAGGTACCGCACGTGTATGTGTGTGTGTTAAATGCTACGTGCATGTATATGTGTGTGTCAGGTGCTGCCTGTGTACTGTATGTGTGTGTCAGGTGCTGCATGTTTATATTAGTGTGTCTGATGCTGCGTTTGTATGTGTCAGCTGCCACGTGTGTGCGTATGTGTCAGGTGTTGTGCGTGTATGTGTGTGTGTCAGGTGTTGCACATGTATATGTGTGTGTGTTAGGTGCTGTGCATGTATATGTGTGTATCTGGTGCTGTGCAAAGACTTAACAAAGGAAAGACTACAGTATGCAAGAGCACAGGCCCTCATTCCGAGTTGTTCGCTCGCTAGCTGCTTTTAGCAGCATTGCACACGCTAAGCCGCCGCCCTCTGGGAGTGTATCTTAGCACAGCAGAATTGCGAACGAAAGATTAGCAGAATTGCGAATAGAAAATTCTTAGTAGCTCGAGACTTACTCCTACATTGCGATCAGTTCAGTCAGTTTCGTTCCTGGTTTGACGTCACAAACACACCCAGCGTTCGGCCAGACACTCCCCCGTTTTTCCAGCCACTCCCGCGTTTTTCCCTGAAACGCCTGCGTTTTTCCGCACACTCCCAGAAAACGGTCAGTTTCCGCCCAGAAACACCCACTTCCTGTCAATTACTCACCGATCAGCAGAACGATGAAAAAACTTAGTTACGCCGTGAGTAAAATACCTAACTTTTGTGTAAAATAACTAAGCGCATGCGCTATGTGAACCTTGCGCATGCGCAGTAAGCGACTAATCGCAGTATAGCGAAAATCGGCAACGAGCGAACAACTCGGAATGACCCCCACAGCTCAGATCTATAGGAGAAGATCTAAAATGCAACTACATAGTAGCCATACTCCTGTGCAGTCTACCTGACACATACAATGCACTGATAAGCGCTCTGGAAACAAGACCTGAAACATAAGTCAAACTAGATTTTGTGAAAAACAGATTCATAGATGAATATCAGCGCAGAAAATAAATTACACAGGACCACATGGTCAGTGACACAGAAAAAGCTTGTAAAGTTACAGATACCTAACTACATAGTAAGGAAACAAGAGCATGTTTTAGATGTAAGAAAATCGGATATTTAAAGAAAAACTGCTCAATATGGAAAGAGTAACAGCAGGAACTACCTCTTAATAGTTCCAAGTAGAAAGTTAAAACTACACTCACAGACATTTGCACAAACAAGTGGAGTGAGACTTTTAAAGCGACAGTAATCATCAAACCAATAGTTGGTACTTAGGGGCAACATGTCAACTGACAAGTGACAGAGATTTCTTCACAGAGCTTGACACGTAAAGAAGTAATCTATCTCACAGTTGGTACCAATATCACTGAGGAAGGTAAAGGGCATGGTCTGCTCATATGCTCCAATGCAAATGGCAGGAAGTGGGTGTTTCTGGGCGAAAACTGGCCGTTTTCAGGGAGTGTGCTAAAAAACGCAGGCGTGCCAGGTAAAAACGCTCGAGTGGCTGGAGAAATGGGGGAGTGGCTGGCCAAACGCAGGACGTGTTTGTGACGTCAAACTAGGAACTAAACGGACTGAGGTGATCGCAGTCTAGGAGTAGGTCTGGAGCTACTCAGAAACTGCAAGGAATTGTTTAGTAGCAGTTCTGCTAATCTTTCGTTCGCTATTCTGCTAAGCTAAGATACACTAGGCGGCGGCCTAGCGTTAGCAATGCTGCTAAAAGCAGCTAGCGAGCGTACAACTCGGAATGAGGGCCAATGTGCATTATCCGGAATAGAAGAAAGGTAGTAGCTAAAGCCAAAGCAGAACACCTGTATCGTCTTGACACTGCAACACAACAGGTGAGAGTAAGCACACACAGACACCTGTGGCACAGAAGATTAGGACACAGACACCCAGACAGCATTAAAGAACTGCGAAGTAGAGGCCTAACAAAGGATCTCACAGTATCAGACTGTTCAACAACCATGAGGTGTAAATGTGCAAAGCCACAAGAAAAACAATCCCAAGACGTGACAGCAGAGCACAAAGACCACATGCTCTCATACACAGCGATGTATGTGGTCAATGAAAGTGCATACACCAGGTATATAGTGACTTTCACTGACAACTACTTCAGAGATGCACAGCCACTTACGTATTAAGGGGGTCATTCCGAGTTGATCGCTAGCTGCTGTTGTTCGTTGCGTAACGATCAGTGAAGAAAAGGCTAATCTGCGCATGCGTATGCACCGCAATACACACGCGCGATGTACGGGTACAAAGAGCATCGTTGTTTTGCACAGGTTCTAGCGAAGCTTTCAGTCGCACAGCCGATCGCAAGAAGACTGACAGGAAGAGGGCGTTTCTGGGTGTCAACTGACTGTTTTCTAGGAGCGTTTGGAAAAACGCAGGCGTGGCCGGGAGTTTGCTGGGAGGGTATCTGACGTCATTACCTTGTCACTCGTCACAGCAATCATCGCACAGGATAAGTAACTACAGGGCTGGCCTTGTTTTGCACAAAATGCATTTGCAGGCGCACTGCTGCACAAGCGTTCGCACTCCTGCAAAGCAAAAATACACTCCCCCGTGGGCGGCGACTATGCGTTTGCACGGCTGCTAAAAATTGCTAGCGAACGATCAACTCGGAATGACCCCCTAAGTACTGGACAAGTTACAGGTTTACGCAACAATGATTAGAAGGAAATTTCAAAGAAATCCACTTCATAGCAACAATAGAAGTGAATTCACAGACAACTCGGTATAGCATACCACAAAACGGGATGCGGATATGTGACCGCCAGTCACAATACAGATGCCGGCATCCCAAACACTGAATTGCCCACCGATCGACATGCCGACCAACAGGGACTATTCCCGCTCATCGGTGTCCACGACACCCAGAGAGTGGGAACAGAACATGTGTGGCGAGCACAGCAAGAGCACAAGGGGCTTCATTGCGCTCCCCCCTCCCAGCCATCTAACAGCTGGGATCCCAACCCCCACAAAACAGTACCCTACAACTCTGTATAGCGCACCACAAAACATACCAGAACAGAATAGGGTTTTCTGAAAAGAAAAAAAGAACAGACAGAAATAATCAGCTGCATGTTAACAGATTGAGGACTATCTGATAAATATTGGGGTGATGCCGCAATGGCAGCCACTTATTTACAAAATAAACTATTCTCCAGAACAGTGGAGAAAACTCCATATGAATTTTGGCATTGCAAGAAACCCCTATATGAAATGCATTAGAGTTTTTGGATGAAAAGCATTTTTTTCCCACAGAAAGATGCAGTAATCTGCAAAGCAGGGTAGTAGAAGGAATTCTTGTTGGGTACAACAAATGTTCCAAAGGACACAGAATCTTACATCCAAAGACAGAAAAGTAGCCATAAGCAATAATGGGTTATTTCACACCGAATAAACACAGGTTTAAGACTGACCAGTTCAGATTGTGATGAAATTTGGTATAATAATGCTGCCATGGGTGTAAAGAAATCCCCCAGTACTTGGGCTGATATTTTCAACGGTTTTGCAGTTAAATGCCTTTAAAGCTGCAATTTTTTCACAAAAAATGTGCTATTAACGGTTTTTTTTTTAAATTGCACTTGCAGCTCATCTACAGTAGGTGAGCTAGAGAGTTGGGCAAGGTCACCTTTTAAACCCCTTTATATGGGCTTTCATATGATATATGTCAGCATTATGTTTCCATTAAAAAAAAAAAAAACATTTTGGTTTTCTCAAAAAGCCAATATTTAACATTTAAAAAAAAAAAATTCAAAAAGTGTTCATACTGTTGTTAATAAATCCCCAAAGTTTTATTTTGGGATCATGATGGGATCACTTGTTATAAGAGCTTTAATTTCAAGTGATTCATGAAAATGATATTTAAAAATCAACAAACAATATTTTTTCCAGTTCACATTACATTACAGGAATGCACGTTCCTCTTCAGGTGTGTTTGGGGATGAGATTCTACAGACAGCACTAGCTCCCACATTTGTGTAGGCGCACAAACTAAAGTGAAAAGATGCTCCATGTAGATAGATAGTTCATTTGTGTTAAATAGGCCCATCATTTACATGTTCCTTGACCACTACAAGTGGTCCAGGGACAGGATAGGTTTGGGTGGGCTTTAAATAGTGAAGAAAAGCCTATTGGTCACTAAGTTAAGTCCACCAAAACCTAACCTGTCCCTGGACTCTACCAACATAAAGTCTACAAGTGGTTACCTGTTTCTACTTGGTGAAGGACTAATCAGTTGGACAAGTAGAAAACAATCATGTGTAACACTTTCACAGAAGCAGAATATCCTGCAGCAGCACAAGCAAGTCAAGAGGTAATATGGCTGAGACAATTGTTAGCTGATTTGAGACAGTAACAAGTAGAGCCTTAAGGATAATCAGGGATGTTTTGTGGGGATACGGTCATTAGGTCGACACAACTTAGGTCGACATGGGCATTAGGTCGACATGTACTAGATCAAAAGGTCGACATGAGTTTTTCACATTTTTAAATTTTTTGGGACTTTTTCATACTTTAAGATTCACGTGGACTACAATTGGGAACGGTACATGCGAGAGGACACCGTGCACTAATTGGGGTTCCCCATCACTTTACGAAGAAAATGACACAGAAAAAGTCCCAAAACTCATGTCAACCTTTTCTCCTGTCAACCTAGTTGTTAGGGTCTCCTGCCCTGTGCTGCCACGTCGTCATGGCAACCGGGAGACAAGTGCTAGTGGAGTAACCTGAGCGCAGCTGATACTCCGGTTCGGGTCTTTTGCTGTGCAGTGGTTATAGGCTCTGTGCACGGCAGGGGATCCGGTGCTGGTTTTTGTGCTCACAGTCTGTGAGGTCTGAGTGGGGCGTGGACAGCACCTGCTTTATAAGGCCTCTTTTCAGGGTAAGCAGATGCTGCTGAATCTCTGTTGGTTAGTCAGTTCATGAAAGTTAGCCAGTACTGTGTAGCTTTGTATTTGTTTGTTGCTTACTGCAAATAGGCCTGGGGATTTGGTATTACACTCTGCCAATCCAGACCTAGCAGTAAGACTGGAGTCAGTCGTTTAGCTTGCTGGGGTTCTGTTATTACTCTGTGAACTTAGCAAGTTTGCGGCTGTATTCTAACACTTGCCTGTCTAATCCTGTCTCACTGTGCTAGGTGTCAGGGGTCAGTTTAGTGGCAGTAAGCTTAAACCTGTGCACTGCAAGTGAGAATCAGGATTGTGGAGGCTCTCCTTGTGTCTATCATTCCATCTCTGACCAAGGAGTTTACTGCCACACCCGTTGGTAACCCTTTAGGGTTTTGCTGTTGCCCTTAGCAACAGCATTTCGGGTTCTCTACGTATTAAAACACAACATCTTGCTTTTTACATCTGAGCAGTTCTAATACAAGGGAGATACCCAGTTCCTTAGCCTCTGGGCTTCTCTGTTCACTGTGTGTGTATTTTGTTACCCTATCACCTTCTGTGTACGTTATGTCATATTCCCCAGTTTGTCTGTGAGTCCATTTGTTTTGCATAACAGTTCAAACACCAGTACATTCCTGCAGACACTGGAGTGCATAACAGTTCTGACACTAGTACTTTCCTGCAGGCACTGGTGTGCATAACATATTCAGCAGCCTAATACTCCTGTTGAAATTTTGTGGGAATATGGAGCATACCCCTCAAAATACGTTGCAACAGGTGGTCGATCAGGTGCAGGTCCTGACTCGACAATTTAATGATTTGTCCATTAAAATGCACACCTCCCAGGCTGCTGGCGGAGCTCCCGCAGCAGCAGCACCTGCAGGGGTTAAGGAGCCGAAAGTAAATCTCCCGGATCGTTTTTCTGGAGATCGCTCGCAGTTCTTTTGTTTCAAGGAGAGCTGCAAGCTATACTTCCGGCTTAGGCCTCAGTCTTCTGGGTCGGAGATTCAGCGGGTGGGCATAGTGATTTCCTTGCTACAAGGAGACCCACAGGTCTGGGCATATGGGTTGCAGCCTGACTGTCCGTCGCTTAAAAGTGTTGATGCTTTTTTTACGGCACTGGGCATGTTGTATGATGACCCTGACAAGACGGCCTCAGCCGAGGCTCAGATTTCGATCCTTAAGCAAGGGCGAAGGCCAGTTGAGGTTTACTGTACGGAGTTTCGGAGGTTGGCCCATGATACCCAGTGGAATGACCCAGCCCTGAGACACCAGTACCGAAGAGGTCTTTCTAACCAGATAAAGGACCAACTGGTACAATATCCCTTGCCTGATAGCTTGGATCAGCTCATGCAGTTATCCATCCGGGTGGATAGACGGCTGAGAGAGCGTAGGCTTGAAAGGGAGACTGAGATTTCCTTCCTTCCCAAGGGAACCTCAGACTCTGAGGAATTTTCTGAGGAGCCTATGCAGATTGGGGCTACCCGCCTCTCCTCGCGTGAGAAGACGCGGAGGAGACAGCAGGGGTTGTGTTTGTACTGTGGGAATAAAGGTCATGTGGTAGTATCATGCCCAGAAAAGCCGGAAAACTTCAGGGCCTGAGGGTGATGGGAAATATCCTGTCAGGCCAGAAGTCAGAATTTCCCAAGAAGACTTTTATCATTCCGGTGACCTTGAAGATCCTCGGTCAAACTGTCAAGACTGAGGCCTTTGTGGACAGTGGGGCCGACGGGGTTTTTATGGACCGCCAATTCGCCCTAAAACACTCTGTTCCCTTAGTACCCTTGGCATCGGAAATTGAGATTTGTGGGTTAAACGGGGAACCATTATCCCAAGGTAAAATTACCTCTTGCACTAGCCAGATTTCTTTGTTTATTGGAGCCACACACTCTGAAAAATTGTCCTTTTATGTGACTGTCTGTACTTTTGCCCCATTGGTGTTGGGGTTACCCTGGTTAAGGGCCCACAATCCTCAATTTGACTGGGTCTCTGGGGAGATTCTTAGTTGGGGTACTGATTGTTTCAGGAGTTGCTTGAGCCTTCCAGTCAGGCTCTCGCAGCTAAGTTTGCCAGGATTGCCAGGGTGTTATGCAGATTTTGCGGACGTGTTCTCCAAAAAAGTTGCAGAGGTACTACCTCCCCATCGCCCCTATGACTGTGCCATTGATTTGTTGCCAAATGCTAAGCTTCCCAAGAGCAGGTTGTACTCCCTGTCACGTCCTGAGACTCAGGCTATGGCAGAGTACATTCAGGAGAACTTGGCTAAGGGATTTATCAGACCTTCACAGTCTCCAGTTGGGTCGGGGTTCTTCTTCGTGGGTAAAAAGGACGGTTCGTTGCGACCCTGCATCGACTTCAGGGAATTGAACCGTATCACGATTAAAAACTCATACCCACTGCCTCTCATTTCGGTCTTGTTTGACCAGCTTCGTACTGCCACCATTTTTTCTAAGATTGACCTACGCGGTGCGTACAATCTAATCCGAATAAGAGAGGGGGATGAATGGAAGACTGCCTTTAATACCCACTCAGGGCATTATGAATATTTGGTGATGCCTTTTGGGCTCTGTAATGCCCCGGCAGTCTTCCAGGATTTCATGAATGATGTGCTCAGGGAATATTTGGATAGATTCTTAGTTGTATACTTAGATGACATCCTAATCTTCTCCCATTCCCTGGAGGAACATCGGAAGCATGTACGCTTAGTCCTCCAGAAACTCAGAGACCACCGGCTTGGGGCGAAGCTGGAGAAGTGCGAATTTGAAGTTCAGCAAATCGCATTTCTAGGATATATTATCTCCCCAGAAGGTTTCCAAATGGAGGGTTCCAAGGTACAGGCAGTCCTGGATTGGGTGCAGCCCACTAGTTTGAAGGCGCTTCAGCGTTTCCTGGGCTTTGCGAATTTTTATAGACGATTTATCGCTGGATTTTCGTCTATAGTGGCGCCCTTGGTGGCACTCACTAAGAAAGGGGCGGATGTTGCTCACTGGTCTTGTGAGGCTAAAGCGGCTTTTGCCCGTCTCAAAAGGGCATTTGTTTCGGCCAAGGTGCTGCGACACCCAGATCCAGAGCGTCCTTTTGTGGTGGAGGTGGATGCCTCTGAGATGGGTATTGGGGCAGTGCTTTCTCAGATGGGAGTGTCTGATAATCGCCTTCATCCCTGTGCTTACTTTTCCCGTAAATTTTCGCCTGCCGAGATGAATTATGACGTGGGTAACCGGGAATTGTTGGCTATTAAGGATGCACTCGAGGAGTGGAGACACTGGCTTGAGGGGGCTAAGTTTGTGGTCTCAATTCTCACTGACCATAAGAATCTGGCATATTTAGAGTCAGCGAAGCGTCTCAATGCCAGGCAGGCACGATGGGCTTTGTTTTTTGCTCGCTTTAATTTTTTGATAACATATCGCCCTGGGTCAAAAAACATCAAGGCTGATGCGCTCTCGCGGAGTTTTGCTCCAATCCAGGAGACCACCGAGGAGCCGTTGCCCATTGTTTCCCCATCATGTATTAAAGTGGGCATTACCCAGGACCTCTTATCATTAGTCCTTAGAGCACAGGAGCAGGCTCCTCCAGACCTTCCGGTAGGTCTTTTGTTTGTGCCTCCTAGGTTAAGACAGCGAGTGTTCCTGGAATTCCATGCCAAGAAGTCGGCAGGTCACCCGGGTATTGCCAGAACTCGGGAGTTGCTATCTAGGGCGGTGTGGTGGCCCTCGGTGGCTAAGGATGTGGATCAGTGGGTTCGGGCATGTGACATCTGTGCCCGAAATAAGACTCCTAGAGGGGTTCCTGTTGGCCCATTACATCCACTCTCTATCCCATCTAAGCCATGGACCCACATTTCAATGGATTTTGTGGTGGACTTGCCCAAATCCTCGGGGATGACAGCCATCTGGGTTGTCGTTGACAGGTTTTCGAAGATGGCGCACTTCGTTCCACTGGTTGGGCTGCCATCAGCCAGACGCCTGTCTGAATTATTTATGCTGCATGTTGTGCGTCTCCACGGGTTGCCACTTGATGTGGTCTCTGACCGCGGATCCCAGTTTGTGGCCAAATTCTGGAGGGCATTTTGTTCCGATCTCCAGATTTCTGTCAGCTTGTCGTCAGGCTACCATCCGCAGTCTAATGGGCAGACTGAAAGGGTGAACCAGTCCTTGGAGCAGTTCCTCAGGTGTTATGTCTCCAAGTGTCAGACTGACTGGGTTGCTCATCTGTCCATGGCGGAGTTTGCCTATAACAACGCGGCTCACTCTGCTACAGGGATCTCTCCCTTCCTTTGTGTGTATGGGCATCATCCTAAGGCCAATTCTTTTGACCCCCTGGACTCCACGCCTGGTGGTTCCTCTGTGGTTTCGGTCCTTAGAGGTATTTGGCGGAAAGTGAAGAAAGCCCTTGTGTCTGTGTCATTAGTGACCAAAAGGGTTTTTGATAAGCGGAAAAGACCCTGCAGCTTCAAATTAGGAGACTTCGTCTGGTTGTCTACCAAGAATTTGAAGTTGAGACAGCCATCTCATAAGTTAGGGCCCCAGTTCATCGGCCCTTATAAGATCACCAGGGTTATCAATCCGGTGGCATTTCAGTTAGATCTGCCCCGTTCTTTGGGTATCAATAAAACATTTCATTGTTCCCTTTTAAAACGGGCGATTAGTAATCCTTCTTCCAGTGGAAGACCTTCCCCTCTTCTGATACGTGGTCAGAGGGAGTTTGTTGTTGAAAGGATTCTTGACTCCAAGGTGGTTCGGGGTCGGCTGTCATTTTTGGTGCACTGGAAGGGGTATGGCCCGGAGGAGCGGTCGTGGGTGCGCAGTTGTGATCTTCATGCCCCCAGACTGATACGCTCTTTCTTCTCGCAGTTCCCCGATAAACCCGGTGGTAGGGGTTCTTTGACCCCTCGTCAGAGGGGGGGTACTGTTAGGGTCTCCTGCCCTGTGCTGCCACGTCGTCATGGCAACCGGGAGACAAGTGCTAGTGGAGTAACCTGAGCGCAGCTGATACTCCGGTTCGGGTCTTTTGCTGTGCAGTGGTTATAGGCTCTGTGCACGGCAGGGGATCCGGTGCTGGTTTTTGTGCTCACAGTCTGTGAGGTCTGAGTGGGGCGTGGACAGCACCTGCTTTATAAGGCCTCTTTTCAGGGTAAGCAGATGCTGCTGAATCTCTGTTGGTTAGTCAGTTCATGAAAGTTAGCCAGTACTGTGTAGCTTTGTATTTGTTTGTTGCTTACTGCAAATAGGCCTGGGGATTTGGTATTACACTCTGCCAATCCAGACCTAGCAGTAAGACTGGAGTCAGTCGTTTAGCTTGCTGGGGTTCTGTTATTACTCTGTGAACTTAGCAAGTTTGCGGCTGTATTCTAACACTTGCCTGTCTAATCCTGTCTCACTGTGCTAGGTGTCAGGGGTCAGTTTAGTGGCAGTAAGCTTAAACCTGTGCACTGCAAGTGAGAATCAGGATTGTGGAGGCTCTCCTTGTGTCTATCATTCCATCTCTGACCAAGGAGTTTACTGCCACACCCGTTGGTAACCCTTTAGGGTTTTGCTGTTGCCCTTAGCAACAGCATTTCGGGTTCTCTACGTATTAAAACACAACATCTTGCTTTTTACATCTGAGCAGTTCTAATACAAGGGAGATACCCAGTTCCTTAGCCTCTGGGCTTCTCTGTTCACTGTGTGTGTATTTTGTTACCCTATCACCTTCTGTGTACGTTATGTCATATTCCCCAGTTTGTCTGTGAGTCCATTTGTTTTGCATAACAGTTCAAACACCAGTACATTCCTGCAGACACTGGAGTGCATAACAGTTCTGACACTAGTACTTTCCTGCAGGCACTGGTGTGCATAACACTAGTACATGTCGATCTAATGCCCATGTCAACCTTTAGTGGTCGACCTAATGACTGTCGACCTAAGACCTAAGTTGTGTCGACCCAACGATCCATACCTGTTTCGCGTTAGCACAAACAGAACATGTAAATCAAAGAACTAAGCACATCGATGTATAGTATGGGATGTGACCGGCGGTCGGGAGATTGCTGGTCACTATACTGATGCCACAATCCTGAGCAATGGCAAGACCGATAGTCTGCATACCAACTAACAGGGACTATTCCCACTCGTGGGTGTCCACAACATCTATAGAGTGGGAATAGAACCTGTGGCAAGAGCAGTGAGCCAGCAAGGGGCTTCGCTGCGCTCGCTCACCCCCCCCCCCCCATTGGCAATTTAAACCTCAGTATCCCGGCATCGGTATGGTGATGGGCGGGATCCCAAACGCCGGTCACCCATACCCAACCCTATAGTACCACTTCTTGAGAGATTTACAGGAACAAGGTCTTCTCTACTTGCAATATTGCCCAACAGAAGTCATGACTGTGGATATTCTCAAAAAGCCAGTGGCTGGAGACAGACATCACAGACTATCTAGAAAGATGGGTCTCATGGATTAAGCCTCATCTGTTGAGAAGGGGTGTTGAGATATTACAACAGAGTGAGACTTTATCATTGTTGAGTAGTTACATTGGAGGGACAGCAGGTGGAGCTGTTGTTTATGTGTTGATGTGTTAAAAGTCTGTGCTATACCTGTGTACTCATTTGCTATAGGAATCTTTCAGGAGAGAGAAGAAGAATGAAGTAATGGCTGTTCCTATATACCTGTCTTGGTCAGCATGTTCTATATTTGTATTATATGCTATACAGTTTCATTATAAATAAATTATACCACAAAGAAACTTCTCAGTGTGTGCCTACTGATTGAGTATGTAACAGAGGAGATCCTATCTACAAAGAAACACTTCTGCTAGCAAAAAAATATGTTTTTTTATTAAATATAAGTTGACACAATATAATGACGACAAAGAAATATATCTTGTTAGACAGAAGGAGACTAAAAGGCCCTACACACTGGCCAAGGTGCCCGACGGCCGATGCGGCCGAAGGATGACCCGGGGGAGGGGGGACACGGCCCCATAGCCCTGCATGCTAATATGGATGAGATTGTCCTTATTGGCTTGCATGTATAAACGAGCCGGCACCAACAATGAACGAGTGCAGGGCCACGCATCTTTCATCGTTGGTGAATACACACAGAACTATATGAACGCTATCTCGTTCATTAATGAACAAGATCGTTCATATCTTTCAGTGTAATCTGCAAGTGTGTAGGGCCCTTAAGAAGGTAATCAGGTGTGGAATGGCACAAGCTGAGGAGTAAATGGCCCAGTCAGTGGGAAAAAGGGGCACAACTTTTTGGCCCAGTCAGTGGGTAAAGTAGAAAAACATAAAGTGGAATAATAAGACTAAAGACAGAGACTGGGAGTCTTGTTGAGGGAGACAATGTAATAGGAGATCATGTTAATAATTATTTTTGCTCAGTATTCACTACTGAGAGGGAAAGGGGCCACAGTTAAGTTGCAGGAGTATTCAGACAAATGAAACAAGTACATTTACAGAGGAGAAGGTCCAAACATATCTCTCAAAGCTGAAAGTGGATAAATCAACGGGGCCAGATGGGATACATCCAAGGATACTAAAAGAGTTTAAAGGAGTGCTGGTAGCATGATTAACAGAATTATTCAACCAGTCACTAGCTACAGGAGTAATTCCAGAGGACTGGAAAAGAGCGAACATTGGCCCTCATTCCGAGTTGTTCGCTCGCAAGCGGATTTTAGCAGATTTGCTCATGCTAAGCCGCCGCCTACTGGGAGTGAATCTTAGCATCTTAAAAATGCGAACGATGTATTCGCAATATTGCGATTACACACCTCGTAGCAGTTTCTGAGTAGCTCCAGACTTACTCGGCATCTGCGATCAGTTCAGTGCTTGTCGTCCCTGGTTTGACGTCACAAACACACCCAGCGTTCGCCCAGACACTCCTCCGTTTCTCCGGCCACTCCTGCGTTTTTTCCGGAAACGGTAGCGTTTTTCCCCACACGCCCATAAAACGGCCTGTTTCCGCCCAGTAACACCCATTTCCTGTCAATCACATTACGATCGCCAGAACGATGAAAAAGCCGTGAGTAAAAATCCTAACTGCATAGCAAATTTACTTGGCGCAGTCGCAGTGCGGACATTGCGCATGCGCATTAAGCGGAAAATCGCTGCAATGCGAAGATTTTTACCGAGCGAACAACTCGGAATGAGGGCCATAGTCCCACTGCACAAAAGTAGAAGCAAGGAAGAGGTAAACAACTACCACCCAGTGAGCCTTACTTCAGTAGTAGGGAAAAGAATGGAAACACTCTTAAAAGAGTTGTAGATTATCTCAAATCCAGCAATTTACAGGATCATAAACAGCATGGATTCACTGGGGGGTGATCATTTCAAACAAACCTTATTGACTTTTTTGACTGTGTGACTAAAGTAATAGATAAAGGTGGGGCCATAGATATAGCTTATCTAGACTTTAGTAAGGCTTTTGACACTGTCCCACATCGCAGACTGCTAAATAAACTCAAAAGTTTGATTGAATACTAAGATGTTTGAATGGATAAAATCTTGGTTGCTGGATAGAAAACAGAGAGTTGTAGTAAATGAAGTGCATTCACAGTAGGGGTGTGCACTGGGCCATTTTTCGGGTTTTCTGTTTTGGTTTTAGATCTGGATCTCCTATGAGTTTTGGATCTGGATTGGTTTTGCCAATACCACCCTTTCGGGTTTTCGATCTGGACTATTTTCAAAAAAATCATCAAAACAGCTAAAATAACTGAATTTGGGTGTGTTTTTGTTCCTACGGTTTTATTAACCTCAATAACATTCATTTCCAGTCTATTCTGAACACCTCACAGCACACAATATTGTTTTTTGGCCAAAAGGTTGCACCAAGGTAGCTGGATGACTAAGCCAAGCGACAGAAGTGGGCGGCACAAACACATGGCACATCTAGGAGTGGCACTGCAGTGGCAGACAAGATGGCAATTTTACAAACTATGCCCAAAAAATGCTCCAAAGAGCATATAATGCAAATAAAAGAGGTGCAGATGGAATTGTCCTTGAGCCCTCCCACCCACCCTTATGTTCTAAAAACAAGACATGCACACGTTAACAAACTAATCTTATCAGTAACAGGACTGTCACACATGTGGCTGAAAGGATATGTTTGTTTGGGCCCCCACAAAAAAAAAAAAGCACAAACTGGCTCTACAGAAGCAAGATATCGTCATCATCCTCCGATTCCTCACCCCCATCAGTGTGTATGTCCTCATCTTCACAGACTTTTAACTTGTCCCCGCTGGAATCCACCATCACAGTTCACTACATTACAGGAATGCACGATCCTCTTCAGGTGTGTTTGGTGGCAAAATTCTACAGACAGCACCTGCTCCCACATTTGTGCAGGCGCACAAACTTAAGTGAAAAGATTTGCCATGTAGAAAGATACTTCATTAAATAGGCCCGTCTTTTACATTTTCCTTGACCACCACAAGTGGTCCAGGGACAGGATAGGTTTGGGTGGGCTTTAAATAGTGAAGAAAAGTCCATTGGTCACTAAGTTAAGCCCACAAAAACCTAACCTGTCCCTGGACTTTACCGACAGAAAGTCTACAAGTGTTTACCTATTTCTACTTGGTGAAGGAATAGTAGAAAACAATCAAGGGTAACACTTTCACAGAAGCAGAATATCCTGTAGCAGCACGAGTAAGTAAAGAGGTAATATGACAGAGACAATTGTTAGTTGATTTGAGACAGTGGCAAGTAGAGAAATCTTTAAGGATAATCAGGGATGTCTCACGTTAGCACAAACAGAACATGCAAATCCAAGAACCAAGCACATCGATGTATAGTACGGGATGTTGTTATATGACCGGCAGGACAGGGACTGCCACACCTGTGGCTGAAATGATTGGTTTGTTTGGGCCCCCACAAAAAAAGAAGCAATTGAATCTCTCCCTGCACAAACTGGCTCTACAGAAGCAAGATGTCATCATCATCCTCCAATTCCTGACTCTCATCAGTGTGTACATACTCGTCTTCACAGACTATTAATTAGTCCCCACTGAAATCCATCATCACAGGTCACTATGAACTTTGTGGAGGTAATTGCTGGTAAGGGTCTTCCTCGTGGAATTTGTAATTAATTTTGATGAACATCATCTTTTCCATATTTTGGGGAAGTATCCTCCTACGCCGATCGCTGACGAGGTTCCCGGCTGCACTGAAAACTCTTTCTGAGTACACACTGTAGGGTAGGCAACTTAAGTTAAACAAAGCCAGTTTGTGTAAGGGCCTCCAAATTGCCTTTTTTTCCTGCCAGTATTGAATCGGACTCTCTGACATGCCTATTTGGATGCTATCACTGAAATAGACATCAACCATTCTTTCAATGGTGACAGCATCATATGCAGTGACAGTAGACATGTCAGCAATTATAGGCAGCTCCTTCAGTCCGGACCAGTTGTCAAAACTTATTCCTGACTAATCTGCAACCCCGCCAGCGGGTCTATTAGGAAAATTTATTTTTTTCATCGCAGCCGCAGTTGCCGGAGAAAAGGAAGGAGATGTTGCCATGTCACGCTCTGATTGAGCTGACAATTTTCTCACCAGAAGGTCTTTGCTGGTGAGAAATTTGCTTTGTTTCCGGCAGATTTGTGTCTGCCAGAAACAAAGATACAACATAGGCTTTAAAGTTAGGATAAAAATGTAGTGCTCCGATTTCAACAAATTGAACACCCTTGCATTCTGGCAAAGCAAATGAAGGGCTCCATCAAAAATTCTGATATACTTAGCGGAATCGCTCTGTTTCAGCTCCTCCTTCACTTTCTGCAGCTGCTTTTGTAAAAGCCTGATGAGGGGAGTGACCTGACTCAAGCTGGCAGTGTCTGAACTAACTTCATGTCTGGCAAGTTCGAAGGGTTTGAGAACCTTGCACAACACGGAAATCATTCTCCACTGCGCTTGAATCAGGTGCATTCCTGCTCCTGTCGTAGGTGGATGTGTAAGCTTGAATGGCCTTTTGCTGCAGAATTCCACCTTATTACTACCTCTTGCTTCAGGGGATGGCTGGGCAAGTTCAAGAGTGTTTGCTGGTGCTCCAGTCTTCGACACACAGTCGCTGAATGTTGAAACTGGCCACAAATTTTTCGGGCCACCGACAGCATCTCCTGCACACACCTGTCATTTAAAAAAAATCTGCACCACCAAATTAATTGTGTGAGCAAAACATGGGACGTGTTGGAATTCGCCCAGATGTAAAGCTCTCACAATATTGGAGGTGTTGTCAGTTATCACAAAACCCGGGGAGAGTCCAAGTGGGGGAAGCCATTGTGCAGTGATGTCCCTCAGTTTCTCTAAAAGGTTTCACAGCGGTGTGCTCTTACGGAAACCGGTGATACACAGCGTAGCCTGGCTAGGAATGAGTTGGCGTTTGTGAGATACTGCTGGTGCTGCTGTTGTTGCTGCAGAAGACAATACATCTACCGAGTGGACTGTCACAGTCATGTAGTGCTTAGTTTGCCCTGTTCCACTTGTCCACATGTCCGTGGTTAAGTGGACAGTGGGTACAACAGCATTTCTGAGAGCACTAATGACTTTACTTTTTGTAATGCCCTTGTACAGTCTGGGAATTGCTTGCCTAGTGAAGTGGAATCCAGATGGGATTTGGTACCGGGCACACAGTACGTCCATCATCTGTCTAAATACCACTGCACTAATGGCGGACACTAGACACACATCTAACATGGCCTGCAGAACTAATTGATTGATGGTGTTGGTGGTGTGGATTGCAGGCAGCAACAGAAGAAAGGGAGCTAGGTGTCACTGGACTGGTCACACCCCTAGCCAAAGTTTCTGAAGTTGACAATGACTTTTGATGAATGCACTGCAAGTGACGTATAAGGGAGGATGTTCCTAGGTGGTTAACGTCCTTACCCCTACTTATTATGGATTGACAAGGGCTACACATAGCTTGACACTTGTCCGAATTTATGGAGAAATAATTCCACACTGAAGGTGGATTTTTTGGTATTTTGCCCAGACATGACAATGGGCTTTTTAATCCCATGGTCAACAACTGCCTCCACTGGTGTCTTATTCAAAAAAACCACATCACCATCAGAATACTCATCGTCAACTTCTTCCTCAACGCCAGCTACACCAATATCCTCCTCATCCTGGTGTATTTCTACAGTGACATCCTCAATCTCAATGTCAGCACGTGGACTGGTGCTGCTCCTCTCAGCACTTGCAAAGGGCATGCACATGGAGGAAGTAGCCTCCTCTTCTGGTACAGTATGGTTAGACATGGCAACCGCGGACCCACTTGGACTCTCCTTGGGAATTTGTGAGATTTTTGAAGGCACACTTAGTTCCTGTGCCTTTACAAGTTTCCTTTTTTTAACTCTTATACAGGGAGGAGGGCTTAAATTTTCATGAGCTGCAGAACCAACAGTCATAAACAAATAGCCTTTCCTTGCCACTTCGTGTAATGAATGGCATATTGGCAATTTTACGTTTCTCTTCAGATCATTTTAATATATTTTTTTAATCAACTTCACATATTTCTTCTTTGACATTACATGCCCTGTATGCCATTGGTCATCGGCCTTATACGATGACATTGATGGATTTGCTTTGTTGTCATGACTAGTGGCAGCAGCTTCAGCACTAGTAGTAGTAGTAGTAAGTGGTTGCTGAGCTTTCACTTGTTTTACCTCCATTTCTCACGAGTGAGTGAGTGATGCACCAATTCAAATATATTTTTTGCTTTGTATCATACACAGAGTATATATATATATATATATATGTGGATCACACACAGAGGATAGTGTACGGCCGCTGCTGTACTAGTAGTCAGAGTTACGCACCAATAGAAATATATTTTGTTGATTTGGATCACACACCGAGGATATATAACAGTAGTGTACGGCAGTAGTGGTAGTCGTCACTGAGTGACGCATCAATGGATATATTTTTTGCTCTGGATCACACACAGAGGATATATAGCAGTAGTGTACGGCAGCCGCTGTACTAGTTGTCAGAGTGACGCACCAATACAAATATATTTTCTGCTTTGGATCACATACAGAGGATATATAGCAGTAGTGTACTGGTAGTCATCACTGATATACGCACCGATAGAAATATATTTTTATTTCTGGATTGTCACGTTCGGCGTAAGTTGGGGTTTCCGACAACCGAGTTTTGGCTGAAGGGACAGCTACCTGTGAGGAGAGAAAACGAGGTGGCTGAATATAATTCCTCCTCATGAGGTGGACGCCAAACTAAGTGTTATCATTGGCCGGAGGGTGTAAAGAAAAGGAGGACTTCGTAGGAAGATAACTGTAGTTTTAATGAATAATCAGGCTGTATATGAATATTGGATAAATACAAGAAACTGGAAGAATTAGAGTCTATGGTTAAATGACTTGAAGAGTGAAGCTGAAGAACTCCGGTAAAAAAGAACTGAAGACTGTGTTTTATGATTAAAAGACGAGGCTGAAGTACTTGGACTTTGAAGAAATGAAGACTGTGGTTTGTGATTGAAAGATGAGGCTGAAGAACTTGGACTTTGAAGAAATGAAGACGTCTGCGGGAACCGCCGTTAGCACCTGGAGCTCCTCTATGACCAGGGACACCGTGAGCGCTTCCATGAGTGGCAACGGACTTATACAGCAGGACTGCAGCAGCGTTTAGGTACCCGATAGATGAGAGCAACCAGGACCAGGGAACCAGAAGTAACCTGGGAGCACAGAGCTGGAGAACCTTTAACAAGGAGGTAACTTGAAGCACTGGCACTCTCCCTCTGAGCCAGCCCCCTTTTGTAAGGGGAGAACACGCAGGATTGGCTGGACACAGATTGGGAACTTCATTAGTAATAATCTGGTCTCCAACATGGCTGCCCCCAGCACAGGAGACATACTTAGCTGTTAGCACACAGCTTTAGCCAGCTTCTGTCTCTGACACACTATACTGTGTCACCACTAGAGGACCGTACCGCAGCGATCCCCGCCACAGCGCCCGGCTCTCCAGACCCTCGGCCCCGGCCCTTGGCAGACGCACATCCGTCCAAGAGACCCGCTGCCAGCGGCTCACTGTCGCTGCAGCCGCGCCAACCAGTGGGACGGTAACCCGCAGAAGCACCCACCAAAGGTAAGGCTCCAGAGCCTGACAGTACCCCCCCTTTTTAGGGTGGGCTCTGAACACCCTTGTGCTTTCATCGGATTCTTGGTATGAAAGGCCCGGACTAATCTTGGAGCGTGGACGTCCTCTTCAGACACCCAGGACCTTTCCTCCAGTCCATATCCCTTCCAATCAATAAGATATTGGAGACGACCATATCTTTTACGACAGTCAAGGATCCTATGAACTTCAAATTCTTCTCCTTGAGCAGCTTGCACCTTGGGAGGTCTAGGAAGCGCAGCCCGAAAACGGTTAAGTATGAGAGGCTTCAGTAAGGAGATGTGAAATGCATTTGGGATTTACAAGTACGGAGGCAACGTAACTTTGTATGCTACTGGATTCAATACTTTTTCAATAGGATATGGTCCAATGAATTTGGGGGCAAATTTCTTGGAAGGGACCTTGAGTCTTGAGTTTCAAGTAGAAATCCAGACTTGATCACCCACTTTGAGACTAAGGATAGCCTTCCGTTTCTGATCTGAAAATTTTATTTATTGGATGTTTTAAGCAGAGCCTCATGAACTTGTTGCCACATCTTAGTGAATTGCTGAAGGGCTAACTCTGCGGCAGGTACTTCGAGAGCTGGAAGAGATTGGATGAAGTCCATAATTCACATAAAAGGGTGTGGAATGGGTAGCGGAATGGTAGAGATTATTGTGAGCAAATTCAGCAAATGGAAGATAGTCCAGCCAATCGTCCTGAGAAGAAGACATGAAGAGTCGTAGGAAAGTCTCTAAGTCTTGGTTCACTCTCTCAGTCTGGCCATCCGTTTGGGGGTGGTATGCAGAGAAGAAACTTATTTCCATTCCTAGAGCTGAACTCAGTACTCTTCAGAAATTAGCCACAAATTGAGGCCCTCGATAGGAAACTCTTTCTTGTGGAAGTCCATGTAACCGGAAGATGTCTGATATGAACAATTTTGATAGTTGTGGAGCGGTTGGAAGTCCTGTGAGTGGGACAAAGTGCGCCATTTTGAAAAATTGGTCCACAATGACCCAAATGGTGTTTCGTCTTCTGGAGACAGATAGGTCAGTTATAAAATCCATGGAGATGTGTGTCCAGGGTTTTTGTGGGACCGATAGTGGATGAAGAAGACCCGATGGTGATCCTCTTGGACTTTTATGTTGGGCGCACTTTGGGCAGGCAGCTATGAATTCCCCAACATCCGTCTTCAGATGAGGCCACCAATAGGAGCGTTGGAAGAACTTAAGAGTCTTGAGGCTACCTGCGTGTCCAATACACGGTGAGGTATGAGCCCACGTGAACAGTCTTTTTTGGAGTTCTGGTGCAACTAAGGTTTTTCCCGGTGGAGGAAGCGAAGTAGTATGAGTTGCAGTAAAGGAGGCCGGATCTAGGATGACCTGTCTGTCCGGAAGATCTGTGGACTCATCTTAACTCAATGAACGAGAGAGCACATCTGCTTTCCGATTAAGAGACCCTGGACGATAACTGAGCTTGAAAGAAAAACGAGATAAGAACAGTGCCCACTTGGCTTTCCGTGGGTTTAAACATCGGGCGGTCTGAAGATATAAAAGCTTTTTGTGATCCGTGGTTACTGAGATTGGATGCTGAGCTCCTTCCATCAAGTACCTCCACTCTTCAAAAGCAAGTTTTATGGCAAGCAATTCTTGTTCTCCAATGGCGTAGTTTTGTTCTGCCGGAGAGAATCTTCAGGAAAAATAAGCACAAGGATGAGCTTTCCGACACTCGAAGTACTGGGATAAGACGGCCCCCACTCCTACTGAAGAAGCATTCACCTCCGCCTGAAAAGGATGACTGAGATCAGGTTGCCGAAGGATAGGAGCAGACATGAAGGCCTCTTTTAGAAACAAAAAGGCTTTTAGTGCCTCAGGTGGCCAAGCTGCAGAATTAGACCGTTTTCTTGTTAGTGTTGTAATTGGGGCAATGATGGAGGAATAATCTTTACTAAACTTCCTATAGAAATTGGCGAAACCTAAAAAACGCTGGATTCCCTTTAGAGTGGTAGGAAGGGTCCAATCTCTGATTGCTTGGACTTTGGCAGGATCCATCTGTAATTCCCTCCCGGAAATGATGTAACCTAAGAAAGGGATGGAGGGACCTCAAACGTGCACTTCTCCAGTTTACAAAAGAGTCGATTTTCCCTTAGACGTCTCAAGACTTCTCAGACCTATTCCCGATGGACTTTCAGATCTTTGGAAAATATTAGAATATCATCCAGATACACAACCAGGCACTTTTAGAGAAGATCTCGGAATAATTCATTGACATAATTCTGGAAGACTGCTGGAGCCTTGCATAAGCCAAAGGGCATCACCAGATATTCGTAATGCCTGTCGCGAGTACTGAACACAGTCTTCCACTCGTCTCCTGTGCGAATGCGTATAAGGTTGTAAGCTCCACACAGGTCCAATTTGGTGAAAATGGTAGCCCCCTTTACTCAGTCAAATAGTTCGGGAATCAAGGGCCAGGGGTATCTGTTCTTAACTGTAACTGCGTTGAGGCCCCGGTAGTCGATGCAAGGCCGTAGGCCCCCGTCCTCCTTCTTAACAAAAAAAAACCCTGCCCCGGCTAGAGAAGAGGAAGGGCGAAGGAACCCTTTGACCAAATTCTCCTGTATATACTCAGACATCGCTTGGGTTTCCGGGAGAGATAAAGGGTACGTTCGGCCTCTGGGAGGTGTTTTAGCAGGCAGTAAATCGATAGGGCAGTCCCAACTTTGGTGGGGAGGCAAGGTATCCGCCCCTTGCTTATTGAAGACGTCCAGAAAGGGCTGATCTGTGGAGTGTAGGGTAAGGAGTGGCTTGACGGTGGATAAACAGCTTTGAGAACATGACTCCCCCCAAGCGAGTACATCCATAGTTTGCCAATCCAAGCGGGGGTTGTGCTCCTGTAACCACGGGAATCCTAGGATTATTTTTTGAGAGGCTTTACCAGGAAAGAGATAACTTCAGAATGGAGAATACCAACTTTCATCTTCAGAGGAACTGTACGGTGGGTGATGATCCCTTCAGGGATATAACTTCCGTCAGCCACGGTGATAGAGATAGCTCGCTCCAAATGAATGGTTGGTATTTCAGACTGTCGGACTAAGGCGGAAGTAATGAAACTTTCTGCAGCGCCAGAATCCAAAAGTGCTGTAACATGAAGGGAGGTAGAGGGAAGTTCCAGACATACAGCCAACAGTGATTCCTTCCTGGTAAATTGGTTGGGGAATGCTCCTAGCTTAGCCTCTGCTGCGTAAGCTAGGAGCGGCAGTTTCCCAGTCGCTGTATACAATACTTAACAAAGTGATCGTCCGCCCCATAATACATGCAGAGGTTGCCCTGTCTGCGTCTTTGATGTTCCTCATTGGTGAGACGAGAGCGGTTGACCTGCATGGGTTCTTCAGTAAACAGTGAGGATGGTCTAGGAGTGGGACAGGCCCAAGGTTTGGGTTGCTCGAACCTTGTTCTCTCAAGACAGCGCTTCTTGTATCTCAGATCAATCTTGTTACATAAAGAAATAAGCTGATCGAGCTTAACTGGCACATCCTGAGTGACCAGGTCATCTTTCATTTCGTCGGAGAGAACGCTCCAAAATTCGGTAATGAGAGCCTCTTCATTCCAGCCCACTTCGGAAGACAGTACGGAATTGGATCACGTACTGGGCGATGGAACGGGTCCCCTGACGCAGAATCTCAAAAGAAGCAGAGGTGGTCCGGCCTGGCTCGTCAAAGATTTTACAAAAAGTTGCCACGAATTCCAGGTAATTCGAGAGTATGGGATCAGTTCTCTCCCATAAGGGTGAAGCCCAAACCAGAGCTGGTCCGGTCAGAAGAGAAATGATGTATGCGATTTTGGTCTGATCAGATGGAGAGTTAGCTGACTGAAGCTCAAACTGGATCTCGCATTGATTGAGGAACCCTCGGCATTGCTTTGGACTACCGTCAAATTTACTGGGTGGCAGTAGCTGTAAACGAGGAACTAGAATCGACACTAGAGGATTAGGTGCTGGCAGATTGGAAGCTGGAACTGGAGTCCAAGATGGGGAAATGGCTGCGTGAAGAGAATCCAAACGAGTTCACATATTCTGCATGAACTGTACAATCTGTTCCTGCATGGCCTCCTGTTTATTTAGACGAGACAGAGTATCCTCATAGGCATCGCCCCCGGTAGCCTGCTCACTTGCCGGATCCATTGGGCCAGTGCTTACTGTCACGCTCGGCGTAAGTTGGGGTTTCCGACAACCGAGTTTTGGCTGAAGGGACAGCTACCTGTGAGGAGAGTAAACGAGGTGGCTGAATGTAATTCCTCCTCATGGGGTGGAAGCCAAACTAAGTCTTAACGTTGGCCGGAGGGTGTAAAGAAAAGGAGGACTTCGTAGGAAGATAACTGTAGTTTTAATGAATAATCCGGCTGTACACGAATATTGGATAAATAGAAGAAACTGGAAGTATTAGAGTCTATAGTTAAATGACTTGAAGAGTGAAGCTGAAGTACTCCGGTAAAAAAGAACTGAAGACTGTGTTTTATGATTAAAAGATGAGTCTGAAGTACTTGTACTTTGAAGAAATGAAGACGTCTGCAGGAACCGCCGTTAGCACCTGGAGCTCCTCTATGACATGGGTTCCCATGAGCGCTTCCACGAGTGCCAATGGACTTATACAGCAGGACTGCAGCAGCGTTAGGTAACCGATAGATGAGAGCAACCAGGACCAGGGAACCAGAAGTAACCTGGGAGCACAGAGCTGGAGAACCTTTCACAAGGAGGAAACTTGAAGCACTGGCACTCTCCCTCTGAGCCAGCCCCCTTTTGTAAGGGGAGAATATGCAGGATTGGATGGACACAGATTGGGAACTTCATTGGTAATACTCTGGTCTCCAACATGGCTGCCCCCAGTAGAGGAGACATACTTAGCTGTTAGCACACAGCTTCAGCCAGCTTCTCTCTCTGACACACTATACTGTGTCACCACTAGAGGACCTTACCGCAGCGATCCCCGCCGCAGGGCCCGGCTCTCCAGACCCTCGGCCCTTGTCAGCCGCACATCTGTCCAGGAGGACCTGCCGTCGCAGCCGCGCCAACCAGCGGGACGGTAACCCGTGGGAGCACAGAGGTAAGGCTCAGGAGCCTGACATGGATCACACACAGAGGATATATAGCAGTAGTGTACAGCAGTCGCTGTATTAGTAGTCAGAGTGACGCACCAATAGAAATATATTTTGTTGCTTTGGATCACACACAGAGGATATATAGCAGTAGTGTACGCCAGTACTGATAGTCATCATTGAGTGACGCACCAATACAAATATATATTTTGCTCCGGATCACACACAGAGGATATATAGCAGTAGTGTACAGCAGTACTGGTAGTCGTCACTGAGGTAATAAACCCAGCTATGGGTGGCATCCAGCCGATACAGTGGCTGGCAACACTCCCATCACTGTTTCACACTACCCGGCACTCTTGGAGATGGACTATATAATAGTCCCGCTCACTGCTTTTTACAGGCTCTGGGTGACCAGCGTGTTGTAGTAGAGGGTGCCAGGTATGACGTCCGGGCTTCCAGCAGGGACGTTCCAGATGAGCTACTTACCTGGGATCCTAGAAACACTTCTGTCTGCTCCACATTAGTGAGACCAACCATCGGTGTCAGCGATGAGGTGAGAGAGGAGCAGGAAAGGGCAAACTGGTATGAGAGGGAGAGGTTCAACATTGTAAGCATCCCATATACAAGACATGCAGTCAGAGGCAGCAAAAGGTAAGAGATGGGACACATTTGTTGGTTGTTTTTTTTATTATTACCTATTATTTGAATGCCTTTTTATCTTACTTTCATATCTGGAGCTACAGGGAGGCAAGAGTGGCAGCAGTTGTGCCCAGCATTGTCTGGCTGGATTTATTTTTGTATATGGACTGTTGGATTTTGTGTCTTCTGCAATCTCTCTCTGCCACTCTCTATCTTCTCTGCCCTCCTCTTTCTGCTTCTCTCTCTTTTCCCTCTCTCTCCTCTCTGCCACTTTCTCTGGCTCTCTCTCCCCCCTCCTCTCTCTGGCCCTCCTTTCTCTCACTCCTCTCTCTCTTTCTGCCACACTTGCTCTCTCCTATCTCTCCGGCCCTTCTCTCTCTCTCTGCTCCTCTTTCCACCTCTCTTGTTGTCTCTCTCTCTTCTTATAGGTCTACTGCCAGCTTCCATCTTGCTTCTTGCACCTGTCCACGGTCTCTCTCTCCCCTATGTTGTTGGCCTTTTATGCTTCTTTCTCTTTCTGAAACTGCAACACAAATCTCTTTGCCTCTCTCACACTCCTCTTTCTTCCTCTCTCTCTGTCTGCCACCCTAGCTCTCTCTCCTATCTCTCCAGCCCTTCTCTGCCTCTATTTCAGTACTCTCTCTCTCATCTCTCTCTACTTCTCCCTCCTCTCTCTACCCATCCTCTATCCTCCTTCTCTGCCCTCCTCTCTCTCCACCTCTCTTGTTTTCTCTCTCTTCTTATACGTCTACTGCCAGCTCCCATCTTGCTTATGGCACTAGTCCACGGTCTCTCTCTCACCTATGTTGTTGGCTGCTTAGGTTTCTTTTTCTTTCTGAAACTGCAACACAAACCTGTAACAGCAGGAGGATGTCCACCATCAGCTCCCCTTAAAAGAAAAGTATAGATATGCCCCTGCTGGCACTGCTGTTTGGGGTAAGGATGCTCATGTCCAACCTCCGCCACCAGCAGCAGCGCTGCTACTGGGAGAGCTGCTGCTGGTGCAGAAGCTGGCAATGAGCAGGATAGTTTCCCAAGCTACCCGAGAGGAGGCTCCAGAGTGTTTCCCCACTTCAGGAGTGGAGGTAGGACCTGCGCTGCTGTTGCCGCCTTATGGATGTGGGGTGGTGAAGACAGGAATGGAAAGGTCCCCCTGTCTTAATTGCTCTGGGCCCCCCGAAGGCTTGATCTGGCCCCGCCACCGAGTATAGCACAGGCACGCAAAGATACATGACCATGTAATTCCTGCAACCCGCAAGGTATAGCTTTATCTCTCTCTTTATCACTCTTGAAGGCTTAAGACCTGATTCAGAGATGGATGCAGATCACTGCATACGCAGCAAGATCTGCATCCATCTCCTCACATGCTGGGGGCCGCCCAGCACAGGCTAAGGTTGTCCAGCTTGTGTGACGCGCAGCCTCCCGATAATTGTGGATGCATTGAATTAAGGTTGCCCCCTGGCAGCGCTGTTTTTTTAAATCGGTGTGGCTGTGTTGACACAGCCACCCCGAAAATGCTCCCAGAATGCCCGGCAAACGTCCACCGTTGTCAGTCATCTTGCGGCTACATCCTTCATGGATGTGGATGCAAGGAGAAGAGTCGCACTCGTGCTCATGCACTGTGGACAGTGCACGCGCGCAGACCAGATCAGCCCCATAGTACATCTCTACCATGGAATCTTCTGTGTCTATCTCTAATTATGCGGGCATTTAAAGGGTATACAAGGTGGCCTAATGGCATGTGGGGAGCTCTGGGACATTTACGGAGCTGGTATAGAGGTCTAATAGCATGTGGGTTTGTGGTCTGCTTCTAACAGTAAGCCCTTCATAATTATCAGACCGAGACCCATGTGGCTTTGCCTATATCATGG
Source organism: Pseudophryne corroboree (assembly GCF_028390025.1). Classification (NCBI taxonomy): domain Eukaryota; kingdom Metazoa; phylum Chordata; class Amphibia; order Anura; family Myobatrachidae; genus Pseudophryne; species Pseudophryne corroboree. The sequence goes on along the minus strand of NC_086445.1, from coordinate 381,767,950 downwards.
GCATGGCTACCATAGGTGCAGGGGATGTGACTGCTATGGGGCCTGAGTTGTCTCTGGGGCTCGAGCCTTCCCCTGCACCGAGATGCTGAGTGAGCCCCAGCGCTGGCATATTTTACCTTTTCAAGTGTGCTGCTGCACTGCAGCCACAGGTGCTCACCCGGCCGCCAGCTTCGCCTCTCCTGAGTACTAATTAATGCTAGCAGGAGGCGTCGATGAGTCTACAGGGACATCCCTGTACCACGGCCACGCCTCCTCCCAGCGTCTGTGAGGAGACATGAGCTAGAGCCGGGCCGGCCGGGAGAGCGGATGAGGGGGGGGGGCTGTGCCGCGGCATGGAGTTATGCTATGGGGCCCCGTCTGGCATAGCTACACCCCTGGCCTATATGAAGATATTTTGTGCAGACTGCATATTATTCATAGTTTCATATTATTCCATGGCAAATTGTTACCAGATGCTGACAAAATGACCCCAAATCTGCAGCAGATGCCATTGGGTAAAAAATGAATACACATTTATGGTTTAACATTATTGAAGCATGTCTGTCCAGAACATGATAAGGCTACATTTAGGAAGTAGAACAAGTGATTGTATCTTTTAATACAAATACACAACAAAAGAATAATCAAAGACAATTAACACTAAACAGGCATGCACATTGGGTCTGATTCAGAGATGTACGCAATATTATAGCAACACTGAATTGCACTAGCCCTACATCTGGTGGAAGTATTCCGGCTGAAATCAGACGGATCTCTGCATTCACGCAACTCTACATGACCCGCAGTTCCGCCAAAACGCCCATGACACACCATCACAACACTTAGAATACATACAAACACCCAGCTGCTGCCGGGTGACTCCCATTTAGCCACAAATGGAGACTCAAGTGCATTGCAGTCCAAGATTAGTCCACTAAATGGACTTGTTTACACCTACTGTATGAATCAGACCTATTGGGGGTAATTCCGAGTTGATCGCTAGTGAGAAATGTTTGCAGCGCTGCGATTAAGTGAAAAAGCGGCACTTCTGCGCATGCGTATACGGTGCAGTGCGCACGCGTGACGTACTTTCACAATGACCAATGTATTTTTACACAAGGTCTAGTGACGCTTTTCAGTCGCAATGCCGGCCGCAGAGTGATTTACAGGAAAGGGGCGTTTCTGGGTGTCAACTGGCCGTTTTCAGGGTGTGATTGAAAAAACGCAGGCGTGCCAGGAAAAACGCAGGCATGGCTGGCCGAACGCAGGGCGTGTTTGTGACGACAAATCCGGAACTGAACAGTCTGAAGTGATCGCAAGCTAGGAGTAGGTCTGGAGCTAGTCTAAAACTGCCCAATTTTTTTTTGGTAGCCGCTCTGCGATCTTTTCGTTTGCACTTCTACTAAGCTAAAATACACTCCCAGAGGGCGGCGGCTTAGCATTTGCACGGCTGCTATAAACTGCTAGCGAGCGAACAACTCGGAATGACCCCCATTGTTACTTAAAAAGTGGAACAGTGAAACCAGATTACTAATTTAACATTATTTCAGTCTTTTTTGTCACAGTTGGCATAATCTTATTGTAAATCCCAGACCAAATTCCCAATAATAAGCCCACCCCTTTTACAGGTAAGCTCCGCTCCTTTAATCAAGCCAAGGTGCAAAGAATACAGAAAAAACACTTCCTATGCTCCCCGCTTTACTCAGTGCCATTATTGTGAAAACATTTTTTTATAACATGATAACAAACTAAAACCAGATCGTTAACTTATCAGAAAAGTTCAATACGCTTCCAGTTTTTGAGTTCCGTCCTTTTTTGTGCAAACTTACGGTTTAGTAAGTGGAACTTGCAGCTGTTAAACTTGGAGATTGTACATTTTCTAGCAGTACAATTATGCCATCACATAATGGCCCTCATTCCGAGTTGTTCGCTCGTTGCCGTTTTTCGCTATGCTGCGATTTGCTGGTAAATGCGCATGCGCATGGTACGCAGCGCGCAAGCGCTGTTATTTAACTAAAAACTTAGCAGTTTTGCTGGTGTTCGTACAACGCTTTTCAGTTGCACTGCTGATCGGTGAGTGATTGACAGGAAAGAGGCGTTACTGGGTGGTAACTGAGCGTTTTCCAGAAGTGTGCTAAGAAACGCAGGCGTGTCAGGGAGAAACGCGGGAGTGTCTTGAGAAACTAGGGAGTGGCTGGTCGAACGCAGGGCGGGTTTGTGACGTCAAACCAGGAACTAAACGGACTGAGCTGATCGCAATCTGTGAGTAGGTCTGGAGCTACTCAGAAACTGCAAAGAATTATTTATTAGCAGTTCTGCTAATCTTTCGTTCGCTATTCTGCTAAGCTAAGATACACTCCCAGAGGGCGGCGGCCTAGCGTGTGCAATGCTGCTAAAAGCAGCTAGCGAGCGAACAACTCGGAATGAGGGCCCATATGTTGAAGGAAGGGTATGCAATCATCTGACCTGCTGTCCCCATCCATTCACCTATTGAATCTAAGACCCCGAATTGTTATGTAGTAATTATCATTTGAAAGTGCACTGGATCTCCTGCGTTTTGTCTTGCTATTGGAGTACTCTGACGGAGAAACAATGGAAAGTAGCTTGTATACAGATAAAGACCACCAGGTGGGATGTACTGTAAATGCCTCAAACCTTTGTAAAAATGAAAATTGGGTCATTACGTATGCTCTCCAATGCCCACATTTTGCAAACTTGTTATCCATTATACCATGCCTCCTTTATAATTGAAGATTTCCCCATTAATATTGTGACCAGTGGAAAGTACTGTAGGTGCTGCTAAAAAAAGAAAAAGAAAAAAGGGGGTCAATTTACCAGGAGGCGTTACTACCATTTGCCACAGTTTGCTGTATGGGACTTCCAGCTTACTATACTAACAGTAGAAACAGGGCTATCACTCTACCTGCATTGGACTCCGTTGCTGCCCTTGACTATTGATAATTTGGACCCCAAAAAGAACTACCACCAAGCCGGTAAATACTTACCTTTGACTATATCTATGTCATCCCAGAACGATACGCCCATTGATTTGAAAAACAAAACAATATTCCCTTATTTGGGATTGTATTACATATAACCAGAGACTAAGGGGGTCATTCTGACCCGTTCGCACGCTGCGGTTCATCGCTGCGGTTCATCGCTGCGTCATTGCCCAGCGACAGCCGTCGCCGGACAACGACCAGAAGAAAGAAATTGCTAACGCGATCACAAGAAGAATGACAGCGAGGAGGCGTTCTGGGGCGGATACTCACCGTTTTCCGGGCGTGGAGATCCGAACGCAGGCGTGTCCAGGCGTTTGGAGGGCGATAGTCTGACGTCAATTCCGGAACCTTCATCGCTGGATCCATCGCACAGGGTAAGTAACTGCAGAGCTAGTCTTGTTCTGCACAAAACTTTTTTAGCATAGCAAGGCTGCACAAGTGATATGCCGTGCTATGCTAAAATACACTCCCCCATAGGCAATGTCTAGTTGATGACACGAGCAGCAAAAATTTGCTACGTGAGATCAACTCGGAATGACCCCTAAATGTAAATTAACTGATCATGCACTATTTATTATTATTATTATTATCCTTTATTTATATGTAGTGATGAGCGGGTTCGGTTCCTCGGAGTCCGAACCCCCCCGAACTTCACCCATTTCACACGGGTCCGAGGCAGACTCGAATCTTCCCGCCTTGCTCGGTTAACCCGAGTGCGCCCGAACGTCATCATCCCGCAGTCGGATTCTCGCGAGATTGGTATTCTATATAAGGAGCCACTCGTCGCCGCCATTTTCACTCGTGCATTGGAGATGATAGGGAGAGGACGTGTGCAGCGTTCTCTCAGTTGTGTTCAGTGTGCTACAAATATCTGTGCTCAGTGTGCTGCAAATATCTGTGCTCAGTGTGCTTGCAAATATCTGTGCTCAGTGTGCTGAAAATATCTACGTTCTCTGCCTGAAAAACGCTCCATATCTGTGCTCAGTGTGCTGCAAATATCTGTGCTCAGTGTGCTTTATTGTGGGGACTGGGGACCAGCAGTATTATATAGTAGGAGGACAGTGCAAAGTTTTGCTGACCAGTGACCACCAGTATTATACGTTCTCTGCCTGAAAAACGCTCCATATCTGTGCTGCATTGTAGTATATAGTAGGAGGACAGTGCAGAATTTTGCTGACCAGTGACCACCAGTTTTATATCAGTACGGTACAGTAGTCCACTGCCCTACCTACCTCTGTGTTGTCAAGTATACTTTCCATCCATACCTGTGGTGCATTTTAGTTGTTTTGCGCAGTATATATGGTAGGAGGACAGTGCATAATTTTGCTGACCACCAGTATATAATATATAGCAGTACGGTACAGTAGTCCACTGCTCTACCTACCTCTGTGTCGTCAAGTATACTATCCATCCATACCTGTGGTGCATTTAAGTTTTGCGCAGTATATATAGTAGGAGGACAGTGCATAATTTTGCTGACCACCAGTATATAATATAAAACAGTACGGTACAGTAGGCCACTGCTCTACCTACCTCTGTGTCATCAAGTATACTATCCATCCATACCTGTGGTGCATTTTAGTTGTTGTGCGCAGTAGTAGGAGGACAGTGCATAATTTTGCTGACCACCAGTATATAGTATATAGCAGTATGGTACAGTAGGCCATTGCTATTGATATATTACTGGCATATAATTCCACACATTAAAAAATGGAGAACAAAAATGTGGAGGGTAAAATAGGGAAAGATCCACTTCCACCTCGTGCTGAAGCTGCAGCCACTAGTCAAGGCCGAGACGATGAAATGCCATCAACGTCGTCTGCCAAGGCCGATGCCCAATGTCATAGTAGAGAGTATGTAAAATCCAAAAAACAAACGTTCAGTAAACTGACCCAAAAATCTAAATTAAAAGCGTCTGAGGTGAAGCGTAAACTTGCCAATATGCCATTTACGACACGGAGTGGCAAGGAATGGCTTAGGCCCTGGCCTATGTTCATGGCTAGTGGTTCAGCTTCACATGAGGATGGAAGCACTCATCCTGCCGCTAGAAAAATGAAAAGAGTTAAGCTGGCAAAAGCACAGCAAAGAACTGTGCGTTCTTCTAAATCACAAATCCCCAAGGAGAGTCCAATTGTGTCGGTTGCGATGCCTGACCTTCCCAACACTGGACGGGAAGAGGTGGCGCCTTCCACCATTTGCACGCCCCCTGCAAGTGCTGGAAGGAGCACCCGCAGTCCAGTTCCTGATAGTTAAATTGAAGATGTCACTGTTGAAGTACACCAGGATGAGGATATGGGTGTTGCTGGCGCTGAGGAGGAAATGGAAAAGGAGGATTCTGATGGTTAGGTGGTTTGTTTAAGTCAGGCACCCGGGGAGACACCTGTTGTCCGTGGGACGAATATGGCCATGGACATGCCTGGTCAAATTACAAAAAAATCACCTCTTCGGTGTGGAATTATTTCAACAGAAATGCGGACAACTGGTGTCAAGCCAGGTGTTGCCTTTGTCAAGCTGTAATAAGTAGGGGTAAGGATGTTAACCACCTAGGAATATCCTCCCTTATACGTCACCTGGAGCACATTCATCAGAAGTCATTGACAAGTTCAAAAACTTTGGGTTACAGCGGAAGCAGTCCACTGCCAACTAAATCCCTTCCTCTTGTAACCAAGCTCCTGCAAACCACACCACCAACTCCCTCAGTGTCAATTTCCTCCTTAGACAGGAAAGCCAATAGTCCTGCAGGCCATGTCACTGGCAAGTCTGACGAGTCCTCTCCTGCCTGGGATTCCTCCGATGCATCCTTGAGTGTAACATCTACTGCTGCTGGCGCTGCTGTTGTTGCTGCTGGGAGTCGATCGTCATCCCAGAGGAGAAATCGGAAGACCACTTGTACTACTTCCAGTAAGCAATTGACTGTCCAACAGTCCTCTGCGAGGAAGATGAAATATCACAGCAGTCATCCTGCTGCAAAGCGGATAACTCAGGCCTTGGCAGCCTGGGTGGTGTCAAACGTCTTTCCGGTATCCACCGTTAATTCACAGGAAACTAGAGAATTGCTTGGGTACTGTGTCCCCGGTACCAAATACCATCTAGGTTCCATTTCTCTAGGCAGGCGATACCGAGAATGTACACAGACCTCAGAAAAAGAGTCACCAGTGTCCTAAAAAATGCAGTTGTACCCAATGTCCACTTAACCACGGACATGTGGACAAGTGGACAAGTGGAGCAGGGCAGACTAAGGACTATATGACTGTGACAGCCCACTGGGTAGATGCATTGCCTCCCGCAGCAACAACAGCAGCGGCGGCACCAGTAGCAGCATCTCGCAAACGCCAACTCGATCCTAGGCAGGCTACGCTTTGTATCACCGCTTTCCATAAGATGCACACAGCTGACAACCTCTTACGGAAACTGAGGAACATCATCGCAGAATGGCTTACCACAATTGGACTCTCCTGGGGATTTGTGACATCGGACAACGCCACCAATATTGTGCGTGCATTACATGTGGGAAAATTCCAGCACGTCCCATGTTTTGCACATACATTGAATTTGGTGGTGCAGAATTATTTAAAAAACGACAGGGGAGTGCAAGAGATGCTGTCGGTGGCCCGAAGAATTGCGGGCCACTTTCGGCATTCAGCCACCGCGTGCCGAAGACTAGAGCACCAGCAAACACTCCTGAACCTGACCCGCCATCATCTGAAGCAAGAGGTGGTAACGAGGTGGAATTCAACCCTCTATATGCTTCAGAGGATGGAGGAGCAGCAAAAGGCCATTCAAGCCTATACAGCTACCTATGATATAGGCAAAGGAGGGGGAATGCACCTGATTCAAGCGCAGTGGAGAATGATTTCAACGTTGTGCATGGTTCTGCAACCCTTTGAACTTGCCACACGTGAAGTCAGTTCAGACACTGCCAGCCTGAGTCAGGTCATTCCCCTCATCAGGCTTTTGCAGAAGAAGCTGGAGAGATTGAAGGAGGAGCTAAAACAGAGCGATTCCGCTAGGCATGTGGGACTTGTGGATGGAGCCCTTTATTCGCTTAACCAGGATTCACGGGTGGTCAATCTGTTGAAATCAGAGCACTACATTTTGGCCACCGTGCTCGATCCTAGATTTAAAACCTATGTTGGATCTCTCTTTCCGGCAGACACAAGTCTGCAGAGGTTCAAAGACCTGCTGGTGAGAAAATTGTCAAGTCAAGCGGAACGTGATCCGTCAACAGCTCCTCCTTCACATTCTCCCGCAACTGGGGCTGCGAGGAAAAGGCTTAGAATTCCGAGCCCACCCACTGGCGGTGATGCAGGGCAGTCAGGAGCGAGTGCTGACATCTGGTCCGGACTGAAGGACCTGCCAACGATTACTGACATGTCGTCTACTGTCACTGCATATGATTCTCTCACCATTGAAAGAATGGTGGAGGATTATATGAGTGACCGCATCCAAGTAGGCACGTCAGACAGTCCGTACGTATACTGGCAGGAAAAAGAGGCAATTTAGAGGCCCTTGCACAAACTGGCTTTATTTTACCTAAGTTGCCCCCCCTCCAGTGTGTACTCCGAAAAAGTGTTTAGTGCAGCCGCTCACTTTGTCAGCAATCGGCGCACGAGGTTACTTCCAGAAAATATGGAGAAGATGATGTTCATCAAAATGAATTATAATCAATTCCTCCGTGGAGACATTCACCAGCAATTGCCTCCAGAAAGTACACAGGGACCTGAGATGGTGGATTCCAGTGGGGACAAATTAATAATCCGTGAGGAGGGGGATGTACACAGTGAAAGGGGTGAGGAATCGGACGATGAGGAGGAGGTGGACATCTTGCCTCTGTAGAGCCAGTTTGTGCAAGGAGAGATTGATTCCTTCTTTTTTGGTGGGGTCCCAAACCAACCAGTCATTTCAGTCACAGTCTTGTGGCAGACCCTGTCGCTGAAATGATGGGTTTGTTAAAGTGTGCATGTCCTGTTTATACAACATAAGGGTGGGTGGGAGGGCCCAAGGACAATTCCATCTTGCACCTCTTTTTTTCTTTAATTTATCTTTGCATCATGTGCTGTTTGGGGACTATTTTTTGAAGTGCCATCCTGTCTGACACTGCAGTGCCACTCCTAGATGGGCCAGGTGTTTGTGTCGGCCACTTGGGTCGCTTAGCTTAGTCACACAGCTACCTCATTGCACCTCTTTTTTCCTTTGCATCATGTGCTGTTTGGGGACTATTTTTTAAATCTGCCATCCTGTCTGACACTGCAGTGCCACTCCTATATGGGCCAGGTGTTTGTGTCGGCCACTTGGGTCGCTTAGCTTAGTCACACAGCGACCTTGGTGCACCTCTTTTTTTCTTTGCATCATGTGCTGTTTAGGGACTATTTTTTAAATCTGCCATCCTGTCTGGCACTGCAGTGCCACTCCTAGATGGGCCAGGTGTTTGTGTCGGCCACTTGGGTCGCTTAGCTTAGTCACACAGCGACCTTGGTGCACCTCTTTTTTTCTTTGCATCATGTGCTGTTTGGGGACTATTTTTTGAAGTGCCATCCTGTCTGACACTGCATTGCCACTCCTAGATGGGCCAGGTGTTTGTGTCGGCCACTTGGGTCGCTTAGCTTAGTCATCCAGCGACCTCGGTGCACATTTTAGGACTAAAAATAATATTGTGAGGTGTGAGGTGTTCCAAATAGACTGGAAATGGGTGGAAATTATGTTAATTGAGGTTAATAATACTATGGGATCAAAATGACCCCCAAATTCTATCATTTAAGCTGTTTTTGAGGGGTTTTTGTAAAAAAACACCCAAATCCAAAACACCCAAATCCGCTAAAAATTTTCAGGGAGGTTTTGCCAAAACGCGTCCGAATCCAAAACACGGCCACGGAACCGAATCCAAAACCAAAACACAAAACCCGAAAAATGTCCGGTGCACATCACTATTCATATGGCGCCACAAGGGTATGCAGCACCCAATTACAGAATACATATGCACATAATCAAAACAGGAAAACAGTGACTTACAGTTGAAGACATTATAGGACAAGTACAGGGTAACTAAGCATAACTACATCAGTAGATGACACTGAGATAACTATCAAGGTGGCCGGAAACTGCAGGATTTGGGTAGTTCAGGATTATTAAAGTAAGAAAAGGATAAGCACTTGAGGGAAGAGGGCCCTGCTCGTGAAAGCTTACATTCTAAAGGAGAGGGGCAGACACACAGGGGTGGCACAAATGGGGTTAACCGAGCATGGGACAGAGGTTTAGGATGATATTTGGCTGGGTTTGGTAAAGAAGTGGGTCTTAAGAGCCCGTTTGAAATTCTGTAGAGAGGTGGAGAGTCTGAGGGGGAGAGGTAGAAAATTCCAGAGTAAGGGAGCAGCACGTAAAAAATATTGGCGATAGGAGAGGGAGGAAGTAATCAGGAGACAGGAGAGTCGGAGTGCATTAGCAGAGCGAAGAGGACGGGTGAGAGAGTAAAGGGAGATAAGGTCAGAGATGTAAGTGGGAGAGGAGTGGGCAAGTGCTTTGTAAGTGAGTGTGAGAAGTTTGAATTGGATTCTGAAAGGGAAGGGAAGCCAGTGAAGGGATTGTAGAAAAGGAGAGGTGGATGTAGTGCGTTTGGTGAGGAAGATGAGCCGGGCTGCAGCATTGAGGATAGATTGAGGGGAGAGAGGTAATTGTCAGGAAGGCCAGTTAGGAGGAGATTACAGTAATACAGTTTGGAAATAATCAGTGAGTGGGTAATGGTCTTGGTGGCATCCTGGGTGAGATAGGGTCTGATCCTGGAATTGTTTTTGAGATGAAAATGACAGGTTTGCGAGAGGTGCTGAATGTGTGGTTTGAAGGAGAGGGAGGAGTCAAGGATTATGCGAAGACAGCGTACTTGGGGGCTAGAGGAAATAGTCGTGCCATCAATGGATAATGAGATTGTGGGAGGTGAGGTTGTGCGGGAGGGTGGGAAGATGATCAGCACAGTCTTGGACATGTTGAGTTTAAGAAAGCGCTGGGACATCCAGGAAGAGATAGCAAAGAGACAGTTGGAGGTACGAGTGAGGAGAGCTGGGGAGAGATCAGGGGAGGAAAGGTAGATTTGAGTGTCATCAGCATAGAGGTGATATTGTGTCACAATCCTGACTGATTTCCTTATATTCTGGGATTTACCTCAGCATATTCTGCAAACATACATCTGCATCACATACAAACTGCAGTCTTGATTACTTGTTGGTTAGCACTAAAGATATGCAGCGGGCATTTTTCGGGTTTTGTGTTTTGGTTTTGGATTCGGTTCCATGGTCGTGTTTTGCATATGGACGCGTTTTGGCAAAACCACCCTTAAGAATTTTTGTAGGATTCGGGTGTGTTTGGACCCCCACCAAAAAAGAAGCAATCAATCTCGCCTTGCACAAACTGGCTCTACAGAGGCAGGATGTCCACCTCCTCCTCATCGTCGGATTCCTCACCCCTTTCACTGTGTACATCCCCCTCCTCACAGATTATTAATTCGTCCCCACTGGAATCAACCATCACAGGTCCCTGTGTACTTTCTGGAGGCAATTGCTGGTGAATGTCTCCACAGAGGAATTGATTATAATTCCTTTTGATGAACATCATCTTCTCCACATTTTCTGGAAGTAACCTCGTACGCCGATTGCTGACAAGGTTGCCGGCTGCACTAAACACTCTTTCGGAGTACACACTGGAGGGGGGGCAACTTAGGTAAATAAAGCCAGTTTGTGCAAGGGCCTCCAAATTGACTCTTTTTCCTGCCGGTATACGTATGGACTGTCTGACATGCCTACAGTGATGCTGTCACTCATATAATCTTCCACCATTCTTTCAATGGTGACAGAATCATATGCAGTGACAGTAGACGACATGTCACTAATCGTAGGCAGGTCCTTCAGTTCGGACCAGATGTCAGCTATCGCTCCTGACTGCCCTCCATCACCGCCAGCGGGTGGTTTTGGAAATGTGATCCTTTTCCTGGTAGCTCCAGTGGCGATAGAAAATGAAGGAGGAGCTGTTGGCAGGTCACGTTCCGCTTGACTTGACAATTGTATCACCAGCAGGTCTTTGAACATCTGCAGACTTGTGTCTGCCGGAAAGATAGATACAACGTAGGCTTTAAACCTAGGATCGAGCACGGTGGCCAAAATGTAGTGCTCTGATTTCAACAGATTGACCACCCGTGAATGCTGGTTAAGCGAATAAAGGGTTCCATCCACAAGTCGTACATGCCTAGCGGAATTGCTCCGTTTTAGCTCCTCCTTCAATCTCTCCAGCTGCTTCTGCAAAAGCCTGATGAGGGGAATGACCTGACTCAGGCTGGCAGTGTCTGAACTAACTTCACGTGTGGCAAGTTCAAAGGGTTGGAGAACCTTGCACAACGTTTAAATAATTCTCCAGTGCGCTTGAGTCAGGTGCATTCCACCTCCTTTGCCTATATCGTAGGCAGATGTATAGGCTTGAATGGCCTTTTGCTGCTCCTCCATCCTCTGAAGCATAAAGAGGGTTGAATCCCACCTCGTTACCACCTCTTGCTTCATTCAGCTGATGGCAGGGCATGTTCAGGAGTGTTTGCTGGTGCTCCAGTCTTCGGTACGCGGTAGCTGAATGCCGAAAGTGGCCCGCAATTCTTCGGGCCACCAACAGCATCTCCTGCACGCCCCTGTCGTTTAAAAAAAAAATCTGCACCACCAAATTCATTGTATGTGCAAAACATGGGACGTGCTGGAATTTGCCCACATGTAATGCACGCACAATATTGGTGGCATTGTCCGATGTCACAAATCCCCAGGAGAGTCCAATTGGGGTAAGCCAATCTGCGATGATATTCCTCAATTTCCGTAAGAGGTTGTCAGCTGTGTCCCTCTTATAGAATGCGGTGATACAAAGCGTAGCCTGCCTAGGAACGAGTTGGCGTTTGCGAGATGCTGCTACTGGTGCCGCCGCTGCTGTTGTTGCTGCGGGAGGCAATACATCTGCCCAGTGGGCTGTCACAGTCATATAGTCCTTAGTCTGCCCTGCTCCACTTGTCCATATGTCCGTGGTTAAGTGGACAGTGGGTACAACTGCATTTTTTAGGACACTGGTGACTCTTTTTCTGACGTATGAGTACATTCTCTGTATCGCCTGCCTAGAGAAGTGGAACCTAGATGGTATTTGGTACCGGGGACACACTACCTCAAGCAATTCTCTAAGTCCCTGTGAACTGATGGCGGATACCGGACGCACGTCTAACACCAGCATAGTTGTCAAGGCCTGAGTTATCCGCTTTGCAACAGGATGACTGCTGTGATATTTCATCTTCCTCGCAAAGGACTGTTGGACAGTCAATTGCTTACTGGAAGTAGTACAAGTGGTCTTCTGACTTCCCCTCTGGGATGACGATCGACTCCCAGCAGCAACAACAGCAGCGCCAGCAGCAGTAGGCGTTACACTCAAGGATCCATCGGAGGAATCCCAGTTAGGAGAGGACTCGTCAGACTTGCCAGTGACATAGCCTGCAGGACTATTGGCGTTCCTGTCTAAGGAGGAAATTGACACTGAAGGAGTTGGTGGTGTGGTTTGCAGGAGCTTGGGTACAAGAGGAAGAAGGGATTTAGTTGTCAGTGGACTGCTTCCGCTGTCACCCAAAGTTTTTGAACTTGTCAATGACTTCTGATGAATGCGCTCCAGGTGACGTATAAGGGAGGATGTTCCTAGGTGGTTAACGTCCTTACCCCTACTTATTACAGCTTGACAAAGGCAACACACGGCTTGACACCAGTTGTCCGCATTTCTGTTGAAATAATTCCACACCGAAGAGGTGATTTTTTTTTTGGTAATTTGACCAGGCATGTCAATGGCCTTATTCATCCCACGGACAACAGGTGTCTCCCCGGGTGCCTGACTTAAACAAACCACCTAACCATCAGAATCCTCCTTTTCCATTTCCTCCTCAGCGCCAGCAACACCCATATCCTCATCCTGGTGTACTTCAACAGTGACATCTTCAATTTGACTATCAGGAACTGGACTCCTTCCAGCACTTGCAAATGGTGGAAGGCGCCACCTCTTCCCGTCCAGTGTTGGGAAGGTCAGGCATCGCAACCGACACAATTGGACTCTCCTTGGGGATTTGTGATTTAGAAGAACGCACAGTTCTTTGCTGTGCTTTTACCAGCTTAACTCTTTTCATTTTTCTAGCGGCAAGATGAGTGCTTCCATCCTCATGTGCAGCTGAACCACTAGCCATGAACATAGGCCAGGGCCTCAGCCGTTCCTTGCCACTCCGTGTCGTAAATGGCATATTGGCAAGTTTACGCTTCTCCTCAGATGCTTTTAATTTAGATTTTTGGGTCATTTTACTGAACTTTTGTTTTGGGGATTTTACATGCTCTCTACTATGACATTGGGCATCGGCCTTGGCAGACAACGTTGATGGCATTTCATCATCTCTGCCATGACTAGTGGTTGCAGCTTCAGCACTAGGTGGAAGTGGATCTTGATCTTTCCCTATTTTACCCTCCACATTTTTGTTCTTTATTTTTTAATGTGTGGAATTATATGCCAGTAATATATCTGGAATTAGACGGCAGTAATGTCTGGAATTAGATACCACTAGATAGATACCAGATACCACTGTGACTGGAATGATGATGACCTATGCACAGTGACAGGACACTACCACAGCACTCTACAGCAGCAAGATGCAGCACAAGACACTGGACTTTTAGTAATGTACTGTAGTATACTGGTCACCACAATGCAGCACAAGACAATGAGTAGTGATACTGAGCACTGATGAGGATACTAGAACTGACACTGGGCAGCGAGTACAGTACTGGACTATTGTACTGTAGTATACTGGTCACCACAATGCAGGACAAGACAATGAGTAGTGATATTGAGCACTGATGAGGATACTATAACTGACACTGGGCAGCGAGAACAGCACAGGACTATTGTACTGTAGTATACTGGTCACCACAATGCAGCACAAGACAATGAGTAGTGATACTGAGCACTGATGAGGATACTAGAACTGACACTGGGCAGCGAGAACAGCACTGGACTATTGTACTGTAGTAGTATTATATACTGGTCACCACAATGCAGCACTGATATTGAGCACAGATATTGAGCACTGATGAGGATACTAGAACTGACACGGAGAAGCAAGATACAGCAATGGACTATTGTTCTGTAGTATTATATACTGGTGACCACAATGCAGCACTGATACTGAGCACAGATATTGAGCACTGATGAGGATACTAGAACTGACATGGAGCAGCAAGATACAGCAATGGACTATTGTACTGTAGTTTACTGGTCACCACAATCATTGCCGCAACTAGGGGGGGGGGGCTAAGGGGGGCATGTGCCCCGGGTGCAGAATCTGAGAGGGTACAGAGATGGGTACTCTGCCTCCACTCCTCCCTCTCAGCCCTAAGGGGCTACCTTCTGCGAGGTCCAAGAACCCTCACTGTAGTTACCCGCTCCCCAGCACCACCAATGAAACGCCCCCCCTCCCAGGCAAGTAGAACGCTAATGAATGAGGCAGGGGTAGTGACCAAGGACTCTCCAATCCCCTCTCATTTCCCAAGCGCTGGTCCATGGCTGCTCACATACTCATGTGCCTGTGTAAGCGACGTCTGCCCCAGGCCTGTTCCCCAGCGCCTCCCCCTTCCAGCAGAGGAGGACAGGGTCCTAAGAAGCTACCTTCTGCTGGGTCCTAGTGCCCTCGCTGCAGGTCCCCGCTCCAGTTGGAGTCCGTCCGTCCCCTAGGGTGTGTGATACAGTGATTGCATGGCTTATACCAGGTATATTACACCAGCCAGTCCTAGGGACTCCTCACTTCAGCCAGGATAACCCACATTGTGTGTGTGTCCCTCCCCAGAAGGTTGGTACTTCTCCTCTTTAATTGGTTGTAGGTCCTTACTGGCATACTGGGCTTTGTAGTCTACAGCAGTTGGACAGTCAGCGTCCCCCACAATACTGTATCTCAGGTGCATGTCAGTTTTCTTGTGTTCCTATCCATTTTCCTAGGGAATGTGTACTGAATGCACCCTGACAATGCTGGTTGTCACTTTGCCAACTGTTCATTCCTGTGTTTTTGACATGGTTCCAAAGTGTGTGTGTGTGTGTGTGTGTGCGTGCGTGCGTGCGTGCGTGCATGCGTGCGCGCGCGCGTGGGGGACGCCAAATTACTGTCTTGCCCCGGGTGTCAAAAATCCTAGTTTCGGCCCTGCCACAATGCAGCACTGATACTGAGCACAGATATTGAACTGATATTGAGCTGATATTGGGCTTTTCAGGCAGAGAACGTAGCCACGTCCTCTCTGCTCAATCTACAATTCATGAATGAAAATGGTGGCGACGCGCGGCTCTTTATATGGAATCCGAATCTCGCGAGAATCCGACAGCGGGATGATGACGTTTTCCCCCGTTCGGGTTTTGCGAGTAAGGTGGGAAGAACCGAGGCTGCCTCGGACACGTGTAAACCACATAAAGTTCGGGGGGGTTTGGTTCTCGGTGAACCGAACCCGCTCATTTATAGGGGGTCATTCCGAGTTGTTCGCTCGCAAGCGGATTTTAGCAGATTTGCTCATGCTAAGCCGCCGCCTACTGGGAGTGAATCTTAGCATCTTAAAATTGCGAACGAAGTATTCGCAATATTGCGATTACACACCTCGTAGCAGTTTCTGAGTAGCTCCAGACTTACTCGGCATCTGCGATCAGTTCAGTGCTTGTCGTTCCTGGTTTGACGTCACAAACACACCCAGCGTTCGTCCAGACACTCCCCCGTTTCTCCGGCCACTCCTGCGTTTTTTCCGGAAACGGTAGCGTTTTTTCCCACACGCCCATAAAACGGCCTGTTTCCGCCCAGTAACACCCATTTCCTGTCAATCACATTACGATCGCCAGAACGAAGAAAAAGCCGTGAGAAAAATTCCTAACTGCATAGCAAATTTACTTGGCGCAGTCGCAGTGCGGACATTGCGCATGCGCATTAAGCGGAAAATCGCTGCGATGCGAAGATTTTTACCGAGCGAACAACTCGGAATGACCCCCATAGTTAGCACCTGAGCAGGAATTCCACTGTGTGAGTAATTGCCAAGATCTAGTGTTTAGCAACCAGGCTCTCTGTTCATCACAGCCAGCTGGCAGTAAAGTCTGTACATGCTGTTTCTGCATAGCTCTCTCAGCATAATGTCTGCTTCCTAGTGTTTGGGCCTACTAGTCCTGATCACCTGACTGCAGCACAGCCAATTATGAGACTGTCTGAGCTTCCCTGCACCACCAGATCGTCCCAGCCAAGCCCTGCACACTGGCTCCTATAAGAATGCTGGATAAGGACTGCCTAATCGCCAGTGCTATGATTGGCCTACCCTGTATGGTTGTTTGCGCTCAGCTGTTTACAGGTTACCTTGCTCCAGGAGATTCCACTCTGTCCTGACACCTGAGTTCCATCAAGCTTGCAGTTCTGCCTGGCTCATCAGTGTTCTGCCATCGATACTCAGCTCCATCGGTGTTCTGCCATTGATACTCAGCTCCATCGGTGCTCTGCCATCGATACTCAGCTCCATTGGTGTTCTGCCATCAATCTCTAACTCCATCGGTGTTCCGCCATCGTTCTCAAGCTACAGTGGTGCTCCGCACCAATATCCAGTATCATCGGTATCCATCTCACCTCCAGTGGTCTGTAACCTTGTGCTCATTCATATTGGTACTTCATCAGGGGTTTACACTCTATCTAAGCCTGCTGCTGTGACTTTATGTTGGGACTTGATCAGTGGTTTACACTGCATCTAAAGTCTATTGTTGTGTGCTCACATACTCGGCTCCATCGGTGCTCTGCCATCGATACTCAGCTCCATTGGTGCTCCACCATCGATACTCGGCTCCATCGGTGTTCCACCATCGATCTCAAGCTACAGTGATACTCCGCACCAATATCCAATATCATGGGTATCCATCTCACCTCCAGTGGTCAGTAACCTTGTGCTCATTATATTGGGACTTCTTCAGTGATTTACACTGCATCTAAGCCTGTTGCTGTGAGCTTATTTATGTTGGGACTTCATCAGTGGTTTACACTGCATCTAAAATCTATTGTTGTGTGCTCACCCATATTGTGACTTCATTAATGCTTCACACTACATCCGATATTACATCTTGCCATCAATGTTTACATTTGCTACAGCATTGCCTCAGTTCCTATGCCTATGTTACTGCATTATCTGTGATACCGATTATCTGAGTCTATTACCATCTGCCGTTATCTGTACCATCTTGCGTGCTGAATAAAAATACTTATTTTATTTTACAATCTCCTCTTTTCCGGTCACGCCTTCGGGCCTACCCTCAAGTACACCACATCCTGGTTAATGTACAAGAACTTAATCAAAGCTTCCAGGTTCACATACCAGTCAGACCCTATGCCGGAGATCTCTACTGGTCAGAGTCAGACCTCAGGCGTGACATATTGGAAGTTAAAAGAACTAATGAGTTCACCTAAAGAGGACATATAGAGAGAAAGAAAAGGAGAGGGCCAGGAACAGAACCTTGGGGGACACCAACAGTTAGTGTGTGTGTGTGTGTGTGTGTGTGTGTGTGTGTGTGTGTGTGTGTGTGTGTGTTAAGAGGGTTGTCCACAGTGACAAAAGCAGCAGAGGTCAAGAAGAATAAGCAGAGAGTTGTGGCCCTTTGCAGACTTTTGTGAGGGCAGTTTCAGTGGAGTGGAGGGAGCGGAAACCAGACTGGAATGGGTCAAGCAGTGAGTGTGAGGAAAGAAAGGCAGTGAGGTGGTTATAGACAATACGCTCAAGGAGTTTGGAGGCAAAAAGGAGAAGAGAGATGGGTCAATAGTTGGAGAGGGAGTTTGGATGATGGGTAGGTTTTTTTAAGAATAGGGGAGCCAAGAGCATGCTTGAAGGCAGAGGGGACAGTGCCTGATGAGAGGGAGAGATTGAGAAGGTGGGAGAGAGGTAGCGGAGAAGGTGGGAGGGGATAGGGTCAAGTGGGGAGGTTGTGGGGGGGGGGGGACAGATGAGGGCCATGACTTCCTCACCAGATACATGGGAGAAAGATGTCAGAGTTGGTGAGAGGGGAAGGGTGGCAAGGGATGGGTGGTGGCTGGTTGCTGGTCTGGTGGGATGTGATGTCCTGACGTATGGAGTCAATCTTGGATGTAAAATAAGTGGCAAAGTCAAGAGCAGACAATGATGATGGGAGAGGAGGTGGTACTGGGCAGAGGAGGGAGTTCACAGTGGCAAAAAGGCTCCAGGGGTTGGAAGACTGGGTAGAGATGAGAATTTTGAAGTATGATTGTTTAGCGAGGGAAAAGGCAGCACTGAAGGATGAGAGCATAAATTTATAATGGAGGAAGTCTGCCTTAGAGCGTGATTTCCTCCACTGTTGCTCGGCAGTACTTCCAGCATTTTTGAAGATATTTGGTGCATTTGGTGTTCCAGGGTTGAGGTGTTGATCTGCGAGGGTGAATAGTGGTTGGTGGAGTGACAGAGGGGGTAATTCAGACCTGATTGCTAGGGTGCATTTTTTGCAGAGGGTGTAATGAAGCATAAGTTATTTTAGACCACTGGTGGCCCCCTCCTTCCCCATGAACAAAAAGCACAGCAACAGCCACCGCATCCGCCCCCCCCCCCCCTGCAATCATGCTGATCACTCAAACATCTGCTGCGGTTACCCGCACAGTGATCACCCGACCAGTATATTTTTTATAGGCTACCGGAATTCCTTCCAGGATGCGATTGTATGGTGAAGGGTCGTGCACGAGCACTATGGCTGGTGCGCATGCGCAGACCCTATGGACGCGGACGCAGTTGCTGCGTCCATCTCTAAATAAGGCCTACTGTCGGAACTCCTCTATATAAGAAAAAAAATGGCCAGTAGTGCAACAGAATGGCAGCTAGGGAGGGTTTCTAGTACTCAGAAACCCCACCCCCCTGTGTGCGCGTATTTCATTGCCCATGTACAGCATGTACTTTATTTTATTTCACGTTTCATTTTAAGTGTATTCTACAGTAAAAACATTTCTAACTTCCGAATTTCTTTCAAATAGTTTTGAATGTAACTATAAAAAAATTGGATAAATGAAGCTACTGTATTTGTCATAAAGGGACTTATTATTGGGCAACTTAATTTGTAACATACGCTTGAGCTCTGATACTGAGCTATATAAATGCCCAAGGCTGTATACAGGACGACGAGGCTGAAGTTAGCTTCTTATTCGGCCAGCTTCTTATTCACTTCTTATTCGGCTCCAGCTTCTTATTCACTTCATATTCGGCTCCAGCTTCTTATTCAGAAAATATTATATTAAAATAAATTAAATAAGAATAGATCACTAAGTTAACATTGCATAAACTTAAAATAGTGTCCCTTACACCAATTTACATTACATTTTGCATTAAACAAAAATGATTTAGGCATGAAAATCAGTGGAAAAGCGGGCACAGGCACCAGATTTCATCATTTTGAATAAGAAGCTGTAAGGGTTAAATAGGGTTGGTCAACAGATTTGACACTTAGAACCCACACAGGGTGGACACTTACATATCACCCACCTGCAATTTGCCTTGACCAACATGCATTTGGGCATTAAAATGGTGGTAAAGCGGGCACAGACACCAGATTTCATCATTTTGAATAAGAAGCTGTAGTTGTGCAAGGGTTAAACAGAGATGGTCAAAAAATTTGACACTTGAAACCCACACATGGTGGTCACTTACATATCACCCACTTGCAAGTTGCCTTGACCAACAAGCATTTGGGCATGAAAATGGTGGTAAAGCGGGCACAGACACCAGATTTCATCATTTTGAATAAGAAGCTGTAGTTGTGCAAGGGTTAAACAGTGTTGGTCAAAAGATTTGACACTTGAAACCCACACAGGGTGGTCACTTACATATCATCCACTTGCAATTTGCCTTGACAACAAGCATTTGGGCATGAAAATGGGGGAAAAGCGGGCACAGACACCAGATTTCTTCATTTTGAATAAGAAGCTGTAGTTGTGCAAGGGTTAAATAGGGATGGTCAACAGATTTGACACTTGAAACCAACACAGGGTGGTCACTTACATATCATCCACTTGCAAGTTGCCTTGACCAACAAGCATTTGGGCATGAAAATGGTGGTAAAGCGGGCACAGTCACCAGATTTCATCATTTTGAATAAGAAGCTGTAGTTGTGCAAGGGTTAAACAGCGTTGGTCAACAGATTTGAAACTGGAAACCCACACAGGGTGGTCACTTACATATCACCTCCTTGCAAGTTGCCTTGACCAACAAGCATTTGGGCATGAAAATGGTGGAAAAGCGGGCACAGACACCAGATTTCATCATTTTGAATAAGAAGCTGTAGTTGTGAAAGGGCTAAACAGCGTTGGTCAAAAGATTTGACACTTGAAACCCACACAGGGTGGTCACTTACATATCATCCACTTGCAATTTGCCGTGACCAACAAGCATTTGGGTATGAAAATGGGTGGTAAAGCGGGCACAGAAACCAGATTTCATCATTTTGAAAAAGAAGCTGTAGTTGTGCAAGGATTAAACAGCGTTGGTCAACAGATTTGAAACTTGAAACCCACACAGGGTGGTCACTTACATATCACCCACTTGCACGTTGCCTTGACCAACAAGCATTTGGGCATGAAAATGGTGGTAAAGCGGGCACAGACACTAGATTTCATCATTTTGAATAAGAAGCTGTGGTTGTGCAAGGGCTTAACAGCGTTGGTCAACAGATTTGACACTTGAAACCCACACAGGGTGGTCATTTACATATCATCCACTTGCAAGTTGCCTTGACCAACAAGTATTTGGGCATGAAAATGGTGGTAAAGCGGGCACAGACACAAGATTTCATCATTTTGAATAAGAAGCTGTAGTTGTGCAAGGGTTAAACAGCATTGGTCAACAGATTTGAAACTTGAATCCAACACAGGGTGGTCACTTACATATCACCCACTTGCAATTTGCCTTGACCAACAAGTATTTGGGCATGAAAATGGTGGTAAAGAGGGCACAGACACAAGATTTCATCATTTTGAATAAGAAGCTGTAGTTGTGCAAGGGTTAAACAGCATTGGTCAACAGATATGACACATGAATCCCACACAGGGTGGTCACTTACATATCACCCACTTGCAAGTTTCCTTGACCAACAAGCATTTGGGCATGAAAATGGTGGTAAAGCGGGCACAGACACCAGATTTCATCATTTTGAATAAGAAGCTGTAGTTGTGCAAGGGTTAAACAGCATTGATCAACAGATTTGACACTTGAAACCCACACATGGTGGTCACTTACATATCACCCACTTGCAAGTTGCCTTGACCAACAAGCATTTGGGCATGAAAATGGGTGGTAAAGCGGGCACAGTCACCAGATTTCATAATTTTGAATAGGAAGCTGTAGTTGTGCAAGGGTTAAACAGCATTGGTCAACAGATCTGACACTTGAAACACACACAGGGTGGTCACTTACATATCATCCACTTGCAACTTGCCTTGACCAACAAGCATTTGGGCATGAAAATGGGTGGTAAAGCGGGCACAGACACCAGATTTCATCATTTTGAATAAGAAGCTGTAGTTGTGCAAGGGTTAAACAGCATTGGTCAACAGATTTGACACTTGAAACCCACACAGGGTGGTCACTTACATATCACCCACGTGCTAGTTGCCTTGACCAACAAGTATTTGGGCATGAAAATAGTGGTAAAGCGGGCACAGACACCAGATTTCATAATTGTGAATAAGAAGCTGCAGTTGTGCAAGGGTTAAACAGCGTTGGTCAACAGATTTGAATCTTGAAACCCACACAGGGTGGTCACTTACATATCACCCACTTGCAAGTTGCCTTGACCAACAAGCATTTGGGCATGAAAATGGTGGTAAAGCGGGCACAGACACCAGATTTCATCATTTTGAATAAGAAGCTGTAGTTGTGCAAGGGCTAAACAGCGTTGGTCAACAGATTTGACACTTGAAACCCGCACAGGGTGGTCACTTACATATCATCCACTTGCAATTTGCCTTGACCAACAAGCATTTGGGCATGAAAATGGGTGGTAAAGCGGGCACAGTCACCAGATTTCATCATTTTGAATAAGAAGCTGTAGTTGTGCAAGGGTTAAACAGCCTTGGTCAACAGATTTGACACTTGAAACCCACACAGGGTGGTCATTTACATATCATCCACTTGCAAGTTGCCTTGACCAACAAGCATTTGGGCATGAAAATGGTGGTAAAGCGGGCACAGTCACCAGATTTCATCATTTTGAATAAGAAGCTGTAGTTGTGCAAGGGTTAAACAGCGTTGGTCAACAGATTTGAAACTTGAAACCTACACAGGGTGGTCACTTACATATCACCCACTTGCAAGTTGCCTTGACCAACAAGTATTTGGGCATGAAAATGGTGGTAAAGCGGGCACAGACACCAGATTTCATAATTTTGAATAAGAAGCTGTAGTTGTGCAAGGGTTAAACAGAGTTGGTCAAAAAAATTGACACTTGAAACCCACACATGGTGGTCACTTACATATCACCCACTTGCAAGTTGCCTTGACCAACAAGCATTTGGGCATGAAAATGGTGGTAAAGCGGGCACAGACACCAGATTTCATCATTTTGAATAAGAAGCTGTAGTTGTGCAAGGGTTAAACAGTGTTGGTAAAAAGATTTGACACTTGAAACTCACACAGTGTGGTCACTTAGATATCACCCACCTGCAATTTGCCTCGACCAACAAGCATTTGGGCATGAAAATGGTGGTAAAGCGGGCACAGACACCAGATTTCATCATTTTGAATAAGAAGCTGTAGTTGTGCAAGGGTTAAATAGGGATGGTCAACAGATTTGACACTTGAAACCCACACAGGGTGGTCACTTACATATCATCCACTTGCAAGTTGCCGTGACCAACTAGCATTTGGGCATGAAAATGGTGGTAAAGCGGGCACAGTCACCAGATTTCATCATGTTGAAAAGAAGCTGTGGTTGTGCAAGGGTTAAACAGCGTTGGTCAACAGATTTGAAACTGGAAACCCACACAGGGTGGTCACTTACATATCACCTACTTGCAAGTTGCTTTGACCAACAAGCATTTGGGCATGAAAATGGTGGAAAAGCGGGCACAGACACCAGATTTCATCATTTTGAATAAGAAGCTGTAGTTGTGAAAGGGCTAAACAGCGTTGGTCAACAGATTTGACACTAGAAACCCACACAGGGTGGTCACTTACATATCATCCACTTGCAATTTGCCTTGACAACAAGCATTTGGGCATGAAAATGGGTGGTAAAGCGGGCACAGAAACCAGATTTCATCATTTTGAATAAGAAGCTGAAGTTTTGCAAGGATTAAACAGCGTTGGTCAACAGATTTGAAACTTGAAACCCACACAGTGTGGTCACTTACATATCACCCACTTGCAAGTTGCCTTGACCAACAAGCATTTGGGCATGAAAATGGTGGTAAAGCGGGCACAGACACTAGATTTCATCATTTTGAATAAGAAGCTGTGGTTGTGCAAGGGCTAAACAGCGTTGGTCAACAGATTTGACACTTGAAACCCACACATGGTGGTCACTTACATATCACCCACGTGCAAGTTGCCTTGACCAACAAGCATTTGGGCATGAAAATGGTGGTAAAGCGGGCACAGACACCAGATTTCATCATTTTGAATAAGAAGCTGTGGTTGTGCAAGGGCTAAACAGCATTGGTCAACAGATTTGACACTTGAAACCCACACAGGGTGGTCACTTACATATCATCCACTTACAATTTGCCTTGACCAACAAGCATTTGGGCATGAAAATGGGTGGTAAAGCGGGCACAGTCACCAGATTTCATCATTTTGAATAAGAAGCTGTAGTTGTGCAAGGGTTAAACAGCATTGGTCAACAGATATGACACATGAAACCCACACAGGGTGGTCACTTACATATCACCCACTTGCAAGTTGCCTTGACCAACAAGCATTTGGGCATGAAAATGGGTGGTAAAGCGGGCACAGTCACCAGATTTCATCATTTTGAATAAGAAGCTGTAGTTGTGCAAGGGTTAAACAGCGTTGGTCAACAGATTTGAAACTTGAAACCTACACAGGGTGGTCACTTACATATCACCCACTTGCAAGTTGCCTTGACCAACAAGTATTTGGGCATGAAAATGGTGGTAAAGCGGGCACAGACACCAGATTTCATAATTTTGAATAGGAAGCTGTAGTTGTGCAAGGGTTAAACAGAGTTGGTCAAAAAAATTGACACTTGAAACCCACACATGGTGGTCCATTACATATCACCCACTTGCAAGTTGCCTTGACCAACAAGCATTTGGGCATGAAAATGGTGGTAAAGCGGGCAAAGACACCAGATTTCATCATTTTGAAAAGAAGCTGTAGTTGTGCAATGGTTAAACAGCGTTGGTCAACAGATTTGAAACTGGAAACCCACACAGGGTGGTCACTTACATATCACCTACTTGCAAGTTGCCTTGACCAAAAAGCATTTGGGCATGAAAATGGTGGAAAAGCGGGCACAGACACCAGATTTCATCATTTTGAATAAGAAGCTGTAGTTGTGAAAGGGCTAAACAGCGTTGGTCAACAGATTTGACACTTGAAACCCACACAGGGTGGTCACTTACATATCATCCACTTGCAATTTGCCTTGACAACAAGCATTTGGGCATGAAAATGGTAGAGATGAGCGGGTTCGGTTTCTCTGAATCCGAACCCGCCAGAACTTCATGTTTTTTTTCACGAGTCCGAGCGACTCGGATCTTCCCGCCTTGCTCGGTTAACCCGAGCGCGCCCGAACGTCATCATGACGCTGTCGGATTCTCGCGAGGCTCGGATTCTATCGCGAGACTCGGATTCTATATAAGGAGCCGCGCGTCGCCGCCATTTTCACACGTGCATTGAGATTGATAGGGAGAGGACGTGGCTGGCGTCCTCTCCGTTTAGACACTTGATTTACTAATTTTGGGGAGCATTAGGAGTACTCAGTAGTGTACAGTGCAGAGTTTTGCTGATAGTGACCAGTGACCACCACTTTTATTTATAATCCGTTCTCTGCCTGAAAAAAGCGATACACAGCACACAGTGACTCAGTCACATACATACCATATCTGTGTGCACTGCTCAGGCTCAGGCCAGTGTGCTGCATCATCTATATATATTATATATCTGTCTGACTGCTCAGCTCACACAGCTTATAATTGTGGGGGAGACTGGGGAGCACTACTGCAGTGCCAGTTATAGGTTATAGCAGGAGCCAGGAGTACATAATATTATATTAAAATTAAACAGTGCACACTTTTGCTGCAGGAGTGCCACTGCCAGTGTGACTAGTGACCAGTGACCTGACCACCAGTATATAATATTAGTAGTATACTATCTCTTTATCAACCAGTCTATATTAGCAGCAGACACAGTACAGTGCGGTAGTTCACGGCTGTGGCTACCTCTGTGTCGGCACTCGGCAGCCCGTCCATAATTGTATATACCAGTGACCTAACCGTGGTTTTTTTTTCTTTCTTTATACATACATACTAGTTACGAGTATACTATCTCTTTATCAACCAGTCTATATATTAGCAGCAGACACAGTACAGTGCGGTAGTTCACGGCTGTGGCTACCTCTGTGTCGGCACTCGGCAGCCCGTCCATAATTGTATATACCAGTGACCTAACCGTGGTTTTTTTTTCTTTCTTTATACATACATACTAGTTACGAGTATACTATCTCTTTATCAACCAGTCTATATATTAGCAGCAGACACAGTACAGTGCGGTAGTTCACGGCTGTGGCTACCTCTGTGTCGGCACTCGGCAGCCCGTCCATAATTGTATATACCAGTGACCTAACCGTGGTTTTTTTTTCTTTCTTTATACATACATACTAGTTACGAGTATACTATCTCTTTATCAACCAGTCTATATATTAGCAGCAGACACAGTACAGTGCGGTAGTTCACGGCTGTGGCTACCTCTGTGTCGGCACTCGGCAGCCCGTCCATAATTGTATATACCAGTGACCTAACCGTGGTTTTTTTTTCTTTCTTTATAAATACATACTAGTTACGAGTATACTATCTCTTTATCAACCAGTCTATATATTAGCAGCAGACACAGTACAGTGCGGTAGTTCACGGCTGTGGCTACCTCTGTGTCGGCACTCCGCAGCCCGTCCATAATTGTATATACCAGTGACCTAACCGTGGTTTTTTTTTCTTTCTTTATACATACATACTAGTTACGAGTATACTATCTCTTTATCAACCAGTCTATATATTAGCAGCAGACACAGTACAGTGCGGTAGTTCACGGCTGTGGCTACCTCTGTGTCGGCACTCGGCAGCCCGTCCATAATTGTATATACCAGTGACCTAACCGTGGTTTTTTTTTCTTTCTTTATACATACATACTAGTTACGAGTATACTATCTCTTTATCAACCAGTCTATATATTAGCAGCAGACACAGTACAGTGCGGTAGTTCACGGCTGTGGCTACCTCTGTGTCGGCACTCGGCAGCCCGTCCATAATTGTATATACCACCTAACCGTGGTTTTTTTTTCTTTCTTTATACATACATACTAGTTACGAGTATACTATCTCTTTATTAACCAGTCTATATATTAGCAGCAGACACAGTACAGTGCGGTAGTTCACGGCTGTGGCTACCTCTGTGTCGGCACTCGGCAGCCCGTCCATAATTGTATACTAGTATCCAATCCATCCATCTCCATTGTTTACCTGAGGTGCCTTTTAGTTGTGCCTATTAAAATATGGAGAACAAAAATGTTGAGGTTCCAAAATTAGGGAAAGATCAAGATCCACTTCCACCTCGTGCTGAAGCTGCTGCCACTAGTCATGGCCGAGACGATGAAATGCCAGCAACGTCGTCTGCCAAGGCCGATGCCCAATGGCATAGTACAGAGCATGTCAAAACCAAAACACCAAATATCAGTAAAAAAAGGACTCCAAAACCTAAAATAAAATTGTCGGAGGAGAAGCGTAAACTTGCCAATATGCCATTTACCACACGGAGTGGCAAGGAACGGCTGAGGCCCTGGCCTATGTTCATGGCTAGTGGTTCAGCTTCACATGAGGATGGAAGCACTCAGCCTCTCGCTAGAAAACTGAAAAGACTCAAGCTGGCAAAAGCACCGCAAAGAACTGTGCGTTCTTTGAAATCCCAAATCCACAAGGAGAGTCCAATTGTGTCGGTTGCGATGCCTGACCTTCCCAACACTGGACGTGAAGAGCATGCGCCTTCCACCATTTGCACGCCCCCTGCAAGTGCTGGAAGGAGCACCCGCAGTCCAGTTCCTGATAGTCAGATTGAAGATGTCAGTGTTGAAGTACACCAGGATGAGGAGGATATGGGTGTTGCTGGCGCTGGGGAGGAAATTGACCAGGAGGATTCTGATGGTGAGGTGGTTTGTTTAAGTCAGGCACCCGGGGAGACACCTGTTGTCCGTGGGAGGAATATGGCCGTTGACATGCCAGGTGAAAATACCAAAAAAATCAGCTCTTCGGTGTGGAGGTATTTCACCAGAAATGCGGACAACAGGTGTCAAGCCGTGTGTTCCCTTTGTCAAGCTGTAATAAGTAGGGGTAAGGACGTTAACCACCTCGGAACATCCTCCCTTATACGTCACCTGCAGCGCATTCATAATAAGTCAGTGACAAGTTCAAAAACTTTGGGTGACAGCGGAAGCAGTCCACTGACCAGTAAATCCCTTCCTCTTGTAACCAAGCTCACGCAAACCACCCCACCAACTCCCTCAGTGTCAATTTCCTCCTTCCCCAGGAATGCCAATAGTCCTGCAGGCCATGTCACTGGCAAGTCTGACGAGTCCTCTCCTGCCTGGGATTCCTCCGATGCATCCTTGCGTGTAACGCCTACTGCTGCTGGCGCTGCTGTTGTTGCCGCTGGGAGTCGATGGTCATCCCAGAGGGGAAGTCGTAAGCCCACTTGTACTACTTCCAGTAAGCAATTGACTGTTCAACAGTCCTTTGCGAGGAAGATGAAATATCACAGCAGTCATCCTACTGCAAAGCGGATAACTGAGTCCTTGACAACTATGTTGGTGTTAGACGTGCGTCCGGTATCCGCCGTTAGTTCACAGGGAACTAGACAATTTATTGAGGCAGTGTGCCCCCGTTACCAAATACCATCTAGGTTCCACTTCTCTAGGCAGGCGATACCGAGAATGTACACGGACGTCAGAAAAAGACTCACCAGTCTCCTAAAAAATGCAGTTGTACCCAATGTCCACTTAACCACGGACATGTGGACAAGTGGAGCAGGGCAGGGTCAGGACTATATGACTGTGACAGCCCACTGGGTAGATGTATGGACTCCCGCCGCAAGAACAGCAGCGGCGGCACCAGTAGCAGCATCTCGCAAACGCCAACTCTTTCCTAGGCAGGCTACGCTTTGTATCACCGCTTTCCAGAATACGCACACAGCTGAAAACCTCTTACGGCAACTGAGGAAGATCATCGCGGAATGGCTTACCCCAATTGGACTCTCCTGTGGATTTGTGGCATCGGACAACGCCAGCAATATTGTGTGTGCATTAAATATGGGCAAATTCCAGCACGTCCAATGTTTTGCACATACCTTGAATTTGGTGGTGCAGAATTTTTTTAAAAACGACAGGGGCGTGCAAGAGATGCTGTCGGTGGCCAGAAAAATTGCGGGACACTTTCGGCGTACAGGCACCACGTACAGAAGACTGGAGCACCACCAAAAACTACTGAACCTGCCCTGCCATCATCTGAAGCAAGAAGTGGTAACGAGGTGGAATTCAACCCTCTATATGCTTCAGAGGTTGGAGGAGCAGCAAAAGGCCATTCAAGCCTATACAATTGAGCACGATATAGGAGATGGAATGCACCTGTCTCAAGTGCAGTGGAGAATGATTTCAACGTTGTGCAAGGTTCTGATGCCCTTTGAACTTGCCACACGTGAAGTCAGTTCAGACACTGCCAGCCTGAGTCAGGTCATTCCCCTCATCAGGCTTTTGCAGAAGAAGCTGGAGGCATTGAAGAAGGAGCTAAAAGGGAGCGATTCCGCTAGGCATGTGGGACTTGTGGATGCAGCCCTTAATTCGCTTAACAAGGATTCACGGGTGGTCAATCTGTTGAAATCAGAGCACTACATTTTGGCCACCGTGCTCGATCCTAGATTTAAAGCCTACCTTGGATCTCTCTTTCCGGCAGACACAGGTCTGCTGGGGTTGAAAGACCTGCTGGTGACAAAATTGTCAAGTCAAGCGGAACGCGACCTGTCAACATCTCCTCCTTCACATTCTCCCGCAACTGGGGGTGCGAGGAAAAGGCTCAGAATTCCGAGCCCACCCGCTGGCGGTGATGCAGGGCAGTCTGGAGCGACTGCTGATGCTGACATCTGGTCCGGACTGAAGGACCTGACAACGATTACGGACATGTCGTCTACTGTCACTGCATATGATTCTCTCAACATTGATAGAATGGTGGAGGATTATATGAGTGACCGCATCCAAGTAGGCACGTCACACAGTCCGTACTTATACTGGCAGGAAAAAGAGGCAATTTGGAGGCCCTTGCACAAACTGGCTTTATTCTACCTAAGTTGCCCTCCCACAAGTGTGTACTCCGAAAGAGTGTTTAGTGCCGCCGCTCACCTTGTCAGCAATCGGCGTACGAGGTTACATCCAGAAAATGTGGAGAAGATGATGTTCATTAAAATGAATTATAATCAATTCCTCCGCGGAGACATTGACCAGCAGCAATTGCCTCCACAAAGTACACAGGGAGCTGAGATGGTGGATTCCAGTGGGGACGAATTGATAATCTGTGAGGAGGGGGATGTACGCGGTGATATATCGGAGGGTGAAGATGAGGTGGACATCTTGCCTCTGTAGAGCCAGTTTGTGCAAGGAGAGATTAATTGCTTCTTTTTTGGGGGGGGTCCAAACCAACCCGTCATATCAGTCACAGTCGTGTGGCAGACCCTGTCACTGAAATGATGGGTTGGTTAAAGTGTGCATGTCCTGTTTTGTTTATACAACATAAGGGTGGGTGGGAGGGCCCAAGGATAATTCCATCTTGCACCTCTTTTTTCTTTTCTTTTTCTTTGCATCATGTGCTGATTGGGGAGGGTTTTTTGGAAGGGACATCCTGCGTGACACTGCAGTGCCACTCCTAGATGGGCCCGGTGTTTGTGTCGGCCACTAGGGTCGCTAATCTTACTCACACAGCTACCTCATTGCGCCTCTTTTTTTCTTTGCGTCATGTGCTGTTTGGGGAGGGTTTTTTGGAAGGGACATCCTGCGTGACACTGCAGTGCCACTCCTAGATGTGCCCGGTGTTTGTGTCGGCCACTAGGGTCGCTAATCTTACTCACACAGCTACCTCATTGCGCCTCTTTTTTTCTTTGCGTCATGTGCTGTTTGGGGAGGGTTTTTTGGAAGGGACATCCTGCGTGACACTGCAGTGCCACTCCTAGATGGGCCCGGTGTTTGTGTCGGCCACTAGGGTCGCTAATCTTACTCACACAGTCAGCTACCTCATTGCGCCTCTTTTTTTCTTTGCGTCATGTGCTGTTTGGGGAGGGTTTTTTGGAAGGGCCATCCTGCGTGACACTGCAGTGCCACTCCTAGATGGGCCCGGTGTTTGTGTCGGCCACTAGGGTCGCTAATCTTACTCACACAGCTACCTCATTGCGCCTCTTTTTTTCTTTGCGTCATGTGCTGTTTGGGGAGGGTTTTTTGGAAGGGCCATCCTGCGTGACACTGCAGTGCCACTCCTAGATGGGCCCGGTGTTTGTGTCGGCCACTAGGGTCGCTAATCTTACTCACACAGCTACCTCATTGCGCCTCTTTTTTTCTTTGCGTCATGTGCTGTTTGGGGAGGGTTTTTTGGAAGGGACATCCTGCGTGACACTGCAGTGCCACTCCTAGATGGGCCCGGTGTTTGTGTCGGCCACTAGGGTCGCTTATCTTACTCACACAGCGACCTCGGTGCAAATTTTAGGACTAAAAATAATATTGTGAGGTGTGAGGTATTCAGAATAGACTGAAAATGAGTGTAAATTATGGTTTTTGAGGTTAATAATACTTTGGGATCAAAATGACCCCCAAATTCTATGATTTAAGCTGTTTTTTAGTGTTTTTGGAAAAAAACACCCGAATCCAAAACACACCCGAATCCGACAAAAATAATTCGGTGAGGTTTTGCCAAAACGCGTTCGAACCCAAAACACGGCCGCGGAACCGAACCCAAAACCAAAACACAAAACCCGAAAAATTTCAGGCGCTCATCTCTAGAAAATGGGTGGTAAAGCGGGCACAGAAACCAGATTTCATCATTTTGAATAAGAAGCTGTAGTTTTGCAAGGATTAAACAGCGTTGGTCAACAGATTTGAAACTTGAAACCCACACAGTGTGGTCACTTACATATCACCCACTTGCAAGTTGCCTTGACCAACAAGCATTTGGGCATGAAAATGGTGGTAAAGCGGGCACAGACACTAGATTTCATCATTTTGAATAAGAAGCTGTGGTTGTGCAAGGGCTAAACAGCGTTGGTCAACAGATTTGACACTTGAAACCCACACAGGGTGGTCACTTACATATCATCCACTTGCAATTTGCCTTGACCAACAAGTATTTGGGCATGAAAATGGGTGGTAAAGCGGGCACAGTCACCAGATTTCATCATTTTGAATAAGAAGCTGTAGTTGTGCAAGGGTTAAACAGCGTTGGTCAACAGATTTGACACTTGAAACCCACACATGGTGGTCACTTACATATCACCCATGTGCAAGTTGCCTTGACCAACAAGCATTTGGGCATGAAAATGGTGGTAAAGCGGGCACAGACACCAGATTTCATCATTTTGAATAAGAAGCTGTAGTTGTGCAAGGGTTAAACAGCATTGGTCAACAGATTTGAAACTTGAAACCAACACAGGGTGGTCACTTACATATCACCCACTTGCAATTTGCCTTGACCAACAAGTATTTGGGCATGAAAATGGTGGTAAAGCGGGCACAGACACAAGATTTCATCATTTTGAATAAGAAGCTGTAGTTGTGCAAGGGTTAAACAGCATTTGTCAACAGATATGACACATGAAACCCACACAGGGTGTTCACTTACATATCACCCACTTGCAAGTTGCCTTGACCAACAAGCATTTGGGCATGAAAATGGATGGTAAAGCGGGCACAGTCACCAGATTTCATCATTTTGAATAAGAAGCTGTAGTTGTGCAAGGGTTAAACAGCGTTGGTCAACAGATTTGAAACTTGAAACCTACACAGGGTGGTCACTTACATATCACCCACTTGCAAGTTGCCTTGACCAACAAGTATTTGGGCATGAAAATGGTGGTAAAGCGGGCACAGACACCAGATTTCATAATTTTGAATAAGAAGCTGAAGTTGTGCAAGGGTTAAACAGAGTTGGTCAAAAAAATTGACACTTGAAACCCACACATGGTGGTCACTTACATATCACCCACTTGCAAGTTGCCTTGACCAACAAGCATTTGGGCATGAAAATGGTGGTAAAGCGGGCACAGACACCAGATTTCATCATTTTGAATAAGAAGCTGTAGTTGTGCAAGGATTAAACAGTGTTGGTAAAAAGATTTGACACTTGAAACTCACACAGTGTGGTCATTTAGATATCACCCACCTGCAATTTGCCTCGACCAACAAGCATTTGGGCATGAAAAGGGTGGTAAAGCGGGCACAGACACCAGATTTCATCATTTTGAATAAGAAGCTGTAGTTGTGCAAGAGTTAAATAGGGATGATCAACAGATTTGACACTTGAAACCCACACAGGGTGGTCACTTACATATCATCCACTTGCAATTTGCCTTGACCAACAAGCATTTGGGCATGAAAATGGTGGAAAAGCGGGCACAGACACCAGATTTCATCATTTTGAATAAGAAGCTGTAGTTGTGAAAGGGCTAAACAGCGTTGGTCAGCAGATTTGACACTTGAAACCCACACAGGGTGGTCACTTACATATCATCCACTTGCAATTTGCCTTGACAACAAGCATTTGGGCATGAAAATGGGTGGTAAAGCGGGCACAGAAACCAGATTTCATAATTTTGAATAAGAAGCTGTAGTTTTGCAAGGATTAAACAGCGTTGGTCAACAGATTTGAAACTTGAAACCCACACAGTGTGGTCACTTACATATCACCCACTTGCAAGTTGCCTTGACCAACAAGCATTTGGGCATGAAAATGGTGGTAAAGCGGGCACAGACACTAGATTTCATCATTTTGAATAAGAAGCTGTGGTTGTGCAAGGGCTAAACAGCGTTGGTCAACAGAGTTGACACTTGAAACCCACACAGGGTGGTCACTTACATATCATCCACTTGCAATTTGCCTTGACCAACAAGCATTTGGGCATGAAAATGGGTGGTAAAGCGGGCACAGTCACCAGATTTCATCATTTTGAATAAGAAGCTGTAGTCGTGCAAGGGTTAAACAGCGTTGGTCAACAGATTTGACACTTGAAACCCACACATGGTGGTCACTTACATATCACCCATGTGCAAGTTGCCTTGACCAACAAGCATTTGGGCATGAAAATGGTGGTAAAGCGGGCACAGACACCAGATTTCATCATTTTGAATAAGAAGCTGTAGTTGTGCAAGGGTTAAACAGCATTGGTCAACTGATTTGAAACTTGAAACCAACACAGGGTGGTCACTTACATATCACCCACTTGCAATTTGCCTTGACCAACAAGTATTTGGGCATGAAAATTGTGGTAAAGCGGGCATAGACACCAGATTTCATCATTTTGAATAAGAAGCTGTAGTTGTGCAAGGGTTAAACAGCATTGGTCAACAGATATGACACATGAAACCCACAAAGGGTGGTCACTTACATTTCACCCACTTGCAAGTTGCCTTGACCAACAAGCATTTGGGCATGAAAATGGGTGGTAAAGCGGGCACAGTCACCAGATTTCATCATTTTGAATAAGAAGCTGTAGTTGTGCAAGGGTTAAACAGCGTTGGCCAACAGATTTGACACTTGAAACCCACACATGGTGGTCACTTACATATCATCCACTTGCAATTTGCCTTGATCGACAAGCATTTGGGCATGAAAATGGTGGTAAAGCGGGCACAGACACCAGATTTCATAATTTTGAATAAGAAGCTGTAGTTGTGCAAGTGTTAAACAGCATTGTTCAACAGATATGACACTTGAAACACACACAGGGTGGTCACCTACATATCATCCACTTGCAATTTGCCTTGACCAACAAGCATTTGGGCATGAAAATGGGTGGTAAAGCGGGCACAGACACCAGATTTCATCATTTTGAATAAGAAGCTGTAGTTGTGCAAGGGTTAAACAGCATTGGTCAACAGATTTGACACTTGAAACCCACACAGGGTGGTCACTTACATATCACCCACTTGCAAGTTGCCTTGACCAACAAGTATTTGGGCATGAAAATAGTGGTAAAGCGGGCACAGACGCCAGATTTCATCATTTTGAATAAGAAGCTGTAGTTGTGCAAGGGTTAAACAGCATTGGTCAAAAGATTTGAAACTTGAAACCCACACAGGGTGGTCACTTACATATCACCCACTTGCAAGTTGCCTTGACCAACAAGCATTTGGGCATGAAAATGGTGGTAAAGCGGGCACCGACACCAGATTTCATAATTTGGAATAAGAAGCTGTAGTTGTGCAAGGGTTAAACAGCGTTGGTCAAAAGATTTGACACTTGTAACTCACACAGGGTGGTCATTTACATATCACCCACCTGCAATTTGCCTTGACCAACAAGCATTTGGGCATGAAAATGGTGGTAAAGCGGGCACAGACACCAGATTTCATCATTTTGAATAAGAAGCTGCAGTTGTGCAAGGGTTAAACAGCGTTGGTCAACAGATTTGACACTTGAAACCCACACAGGGTGGTCACTTACATATCACCCACTTGCAAGTTGCCTTGACCAACAAGCATTTGGGCATGAAAATGGTGGTAAAACGGGCACAGACACCAGATTTTATCATTTTGAATAAGAAGCTGTAGTTGTGCAAGGGCAAAACAGCGTTGGTCAACAGATTTGACACTTGAAACCCGCACAGGGTGGTCACTTACATATCATCCACTTGCAATTTGCCTTGACCAACAAGCATTTGGGCATGAAAATGGGTGGTAAAGCGGGCACAGTCACCAGATTTCATCATTTTGAATAAGAAGCTGTAGTTGTGCAAGGGTTAAACAGCGTTGGTCAACAGATTTGACACTTGAAACCCACACATGGTGGTCACTTACATATCACCCACGTGCAAGTTGCCTTGACCAACAAGCATTTGGGCATGAAAATGGTGGTAAAGCGGGCACAGACACCAGATTTCATCATTTTGAATAAGAAGCTGTAGTTGTGCAAGGATTAAACAGCATTGGTCAACAGATTTGACACTTGAAACCCACACAGGGTGGTCACTTACATATCATCCACTTGAGAGTTGCCTTGACCAACAAGTATTTGGGCATGAAAATGGTGGTAAAGCGGGCACAGACACCAGATTTCATCATTTTGAATAAGAAGCTGTAGTTGTGCAAGGATTAAACAGCATTGGTCAACAGATTTGACACTTGAAACCCACACAGGGTGGTCACTTACATATCACCCACTTGCAATTTGCCTTGACCAACAAGTATTTGGGCATGAAAATGGTGGTAAAGCGGGCACAGACACAAGATTTCATCATTTTGAATAAGAAGCTGTAGTTGTGCAAGGGTTAAACAGCATTGGTCAATAGATATGACACATGAAACCCACACAGGGTGGTCACTTACATATCACCCACTTGCAGGTTTCCTTGACCAACAAGCATTTGGGCATGAAAATGGTGGTAAAGCGGGCACAGACACCAGATTTCATCATTTTGAATAAGAAGCTGTAGTTGTGCAAGGGTTAAACAGCATTGATCAACAGATTTGACACTTGAAACCCACACATGATGGCCACTTACATATACCCACTTGCAAGTTGCCTTGACCAACAAGCATTTGGGCATGAAAATGGGTGGTAAAGCGGGCACAGTCACCAGATTTCATCATTTTGAATAAGAAGCTGTAGTTGTGCAAGGGTTAAACAGCGTTGGCCAACAGATCTGACACTTGAAACCCACACATGGTGGCCAATTACATATCATCCACTTGCAATTTGCCTTGATCAACAAGCATTTGGGCATGAAAATGGTGGTAAAGCGGGCACAGACACCAGATTTCATAATTTTGAATAAGAAGCTGTAGTTGTGCAAGGGTTAAACAGCATTGGTCAACAGATCTGATACTTGAAACACACACAGGGTGGTCACTTACATATCATCCACTTGCAATTTGCCTTGACCAACAAGCATTTGGGCATGAAAATGGGTGGTAAAGCGGGCACAGACACCAGATTTCATCATTTTGAATAAGAAGCTGTAGTTGTGCAAGGGTTAAACAGCATTGGTCAAAAGATTTGACACTTGAAACCCACACAGGGTGGTCACTTACATATCACCCACTTGCAAGTTGCCTTGACCAACAAGCATTTGGGCATGAAAATGGTGGTAAAGCGGGCACAGACACCAGATTTCATAATTTGGAATAAGAAGCTGTAGTTGTGCAAGGGTTAAACAGCGTTGGTCAAAAGATTTGACACTTGTAACTCACACAGGGTGGTCATTTACATATCACCCACCTGCAATTTGCCTTGACCAACAAGCATTTGGGCATGAAAATGGTGGTAAAGCGGGCACAGACACCAGATTTCATCATTTTGAATAAGAAGCTGCAGTTGTGCAAGGGTTAAACAGCGTTGATCAACAGATTTGAAACTTGAAACCCACAGAGGGTGGTCACTTACATATCACCCACTTGCAAGTTGCCTTGACCAACAAGCATTTGGGCATGAAAATGGTGGTAAAACGGGCACAGACACCAGATTTTATCATTTTGAATAAGAAGCTGTAGTTGTGCAAGGGCAAAACAGCGTTGGTCAAAAGATTTGACACTTGAAACCCGCACAGGGTGGTCACTTACATATCATCCACTTGCAATTTGCCTTGACCAACAAGCATTTGGGCATGAAAATGGGTGGTAAAGCGGGCACAGTCACCAGATTTCATCATTTTGAATAAGAAGCTGTAGTTGTGCAAGGGTTAAACAGCGTTGGTCAACAGATTTGACACTTGAAACCCACACATGGTGGTCACTTACATATCACCCACGTGCAAGTTGCCTTGACCAACAAGCATTTGGGCATGAAAATGGTGGTAAAGCGGGCACAGACACCAGATTTCATCATTTTGAATAAGAAGCTGTAGTTGTGCAAGGATTAAACAGCATTGGTCAACAGATTTGACACTTGAAACCCACACAGGGTGGTCACTTACATATCATCCACTTGAGAGTTGCCTTGACCAACAAGTATTTGGGCATGAAAATGGTGGTAAAGCGGGCACAGACACCAGATTTCATCATTTTGAATAAGAAGCTGTAGTTGTGCAAGGATTAAACAGCATTGGTTAACAGATTTGACACTTGAAACCCACACAGGGTGGTCACTTACATATCACCCACTTGCAATTTGCCTTGACCAACAAGCATTTGGGCATGAAAATGGTGGTAAAGCGGGCACAGACACCAGATTTCATCATTTTGAATAAGAAGCTGTAGTTGTGCAAGGGTTAAACAGCATTGATCAACAGATTTGACACTTGAAACCCACACATGATGGCCACTTACATATACCCACTTGCAAGTTGCCTTGACCAACAAGCATTTGGGCATGAAAATGGGTGGTAAAGCGGGCACAGTCACCAGATTTCATCATTTTGAATAAGAAGCTGTAGTTGTGCAAGGGTTAAACAGCATTGGCCAACAGATCTGACACTTGAAACCCACACATGGTGGCCAATTACATATCATCCACTTGCAATTTGCCTTGATCAACAAGCATTTGGGCATGAAAATGGTGGTAAAGCGGGCACAGACACCAGATTTCATAATTTTGAATAAGAAGCTGTAGTTGTGCAAGGGTTAAACAGCATTGGTCAACAGATCTGATACTTGAAACACACACAGGGTGGTCACTTACATATCATCCACTTGCAATTTGCCTTGACCAACAAGCATTTGGGCATGAAAATGGGTGGTAAAGCGGGCACAGACACCAGATTTCATCATTTTGAATAAGAAGCTGTAGTTGTGCAAGGGTTAAACAGCATTGGTCAAAAGATTTGACACTTGAAACCCACACAGGGTGGTCACTTACATATCACCCACTTGCAAGTTGCCTTGACCAACAAGCATTTGGGCATGAAAATGGTGGTAAAGCGGGCACAGACACCAGATTTCATCATTTGGAATAAGAAGCTGTAGTTGTGCAAGGGTTAAACAGCGTTGGTCAAAAGATTTGACACTTGTAACACACACAGGGTGGTCATTTACATATCACCCACCTGCAATTTGCCTTGACCAACAAGCATTTGGGCATGAAAATGGTGGTAAAGCGGGCACAGACACCAGATTTCATCATTTTGAATAAGAAGCTGTAGTTGTGCAAGGGTTAAACAGCGTTGGTCAACAGATTTGACACTTGAAACCCACACATGGTGGTCACTTACATATCACCCACGTGCAAGTTGCCTTGACCAACAAGCATTTGGGCATGAAAATGGTGGTAAAGCGGGCACAGACACCAGATTTCATCATTTTGAATAAGAAGCTGTAGTTGTGCAAGGGTTAAACAGCATTGATCAACAGATTTGACACTTCAAACCCACACATGGTGGTCACTTACATATCACCCACTTGCAAGTTGCCTTGACCAACAAGCATTTGGGCATGAAAATGGGTGGTAAAGCGGGCACAGTCACCAGATTTCATCATTGTGAATAAGAAGCTGTAGTTGTGCATAGAGATGAGCGCCTGAAATTTTTCGGGTTTTGTGTTTTGGTTTTGGGTTCGGTTCCGCGGCCGTGTTTTGGGTTCGAACGCGTTTTGGCAAAACCTCACCGAATTTTTTTTGTCGGATTCGGGTGTGTTTTGGATTCGGGTGTTTTTTTCCAAAAACACTAAAAAACAGCTTAAATCATAGAATTTGGGGGTCATTTTGATCCCAAAGTATTATTAACCTCAAAAACCATAATTTACACTCATTTTCAGTCTATTCTGAATACCTCACACCTCACAATATTATTTTTAGTCCTAAAATTTGCACCGAGGTCGCTGTGTGAGTAAGATAAGCGACCCTAGTGGCCGACACAAACACCGGGCCCATCTAGGAGTGGCACTGCAGTGTCACGCAGGATGTCCCTTCCAAAAAACCCTCCCCAAACAGCACATGACGCAAAGAAAAAAAGAGGCGCAATGAGGTAGCTGTGTGAGTAAGATTAGCGACCCTAGTGGCCGACACAAACACCGGGCCCATCTAGGAGTGGCACTGCAGTGTCACGCAGGATGTCCCTTCCAAAAAACCCTCCCCAAACAGCACATGACGCAAAGAAAAAAAGAGGCGCAATGAGGTAGCTGTGTGAGTAAGATTAGCGACCCTAGTGGCCGACACAAACACCGGGCCCATCTAGGAGTGGCACTGCAGTGTCACGCAGGATGGCCCTTCCAAAAAACCCTCCCCAAACAGCACATGACGCAAAGAAAAAAAGAGGCGCAATGAGGTAGCTGTGTGAGTAAGATTAGCGACCCTAGTGGCCGACACAAACACCGGGCCCATCTAGGAGTGGCACTGCAGTGTCACGCAGGATGGCCCTTCCAAAAAACCCTCCCCAAACAGCACATGACGCAAAGAAAAAAAGAGGCGCAATGAGGTAGCTGTGTGAGTAAGATTAGCGACCCTAGTGGCCGACACAAACACCGGGCCCATCTAGGAGTGGCACTGCAGTGTCACGCAGGATGTCCCTTCCAAAAAACCCTCCCCAAACAGCACATGACGCAAAGAAAAAAAGAGGCGCAATGAGGTAGCTGTGTGAGTAAGATTAGCGACCCTAGTGGCCGACACAAACACCGGGCCCATCTAGGAGTGGCACTGCAGTGTCACGCAGGATGTCCCTTCCAAAAAACCCTCCCCAAACAGCACATGACGCAAAGAAAAAAAGAGGCGCAATGAGGTAGCTGTGTGAGTAAGATTAGCGACCCTAGTGGCCGACACAAACACCGGGCCCATCTAGGAGTGGCACTGCAGTGTCACGCAGGATGTCCCTTCCAAAAAACCCTCCCCAAACAGCACATGACGCAAAGAAAAAAAGAGGCGCAATGAGGTAGCTGACTGTGTGAGTAAGATTAGCGACCCTAGTGGCCGACACAAACACCGGGCCCATCTAGGAGTGGCACTGCAGTGTCACGCAGGATGTCCCTTCCAAAAAAAACCTCCCCAATCAGCACATGATGCAAAGAAAAAGAAAAGAAAAAAGAGGTGCAAGATGGAATTGTCCTTGGGCCCTCCCACCCACCCTTATGTTGTATAAACAAAACAGGACATGCACACTTTAACCAACCCATCATTTCAGTGACAGGGTCTGCCACACGACTGTGACTGATATGACGGGTTGGTTTGGACCCCCCCCAAAAAAGAAGCAATTAATCTCTCCTTGCACAAACTGGCTCTACAGAGGCAAGATGTCCACCTCATCTTCACCCTCCGATATATCACCGTGTACATCCCCCTCCTCACAGATTATCAATTCGTCCCCACTGGAATCCACCATCTCAGCTCCCTGTGTACTTTGTGGAGGCAATTGCTGCTGGTCAATGTCTCCGCGGAGGAATTGATTATAATTCATTTTAATGAACATCATCTTCTCCACATTTTCTGGATGTAACCTCGTACGCCGATTGCTGACAAGGTGAGCGGCGGCACTAAACACTCTTTCGGAGTACACACTTGTGGGAGGGCAACTTAGGTAGAATAAAGCCAGTTTGTGCAAGGGCCTCCAAATTGCCTCTTTTTCCTGCCAGTATA
Source organism: Pseudophryne corroboree (assembly GCF_028390025.1). Lineage (NCBI taxonomy): Eukaryota > Metazoa > Chordata > Amphibia > Anura > Myobatrachidae > Pseudophryne > Pseudophryne corroboree. Next base: position 381,726,925 of record NC_086445.1, on the reverse strand, counting down.
AGTACGGACTGTGTGACGTGCCTACTTGGATGCGGTCACTCATATAATCCACCACCATTCTATCAATGTTGAGAGAATCATATGCAGTGACAGTAGACGACATGTCCGTAATCGTTGTCAGGTCCTTCAGTCCGGACCAGATGTCAGCATCAGCAGTCGCTCCAGACTGCCCTGCATCACCGCCAGCGGGTGGGCTCGGAATTCTGAGCCTTTTCCTCGCACCCCCAGTTGCGGGAGAATGTGAAGGAGGAGATGTTGACAGGTCGCGTTCCGCTTGACTTGACAATTTTGTCACCAGCAGGTCTTTCAACCCCAGCAGACCTGTGTCTGCCGGAAAGAGAGATCCAAGGTAGGCTTTAAATCTAGGATCGAGCACGGTGGCCAAAATGTACTGCTCTGATTTCAACAGATTGACCACCCGTGAATCCTTGTTAAGCGAATTAAGGGCTGCATCCACAAGTCCCACATGCCTAGCGGAATCGCTCCCTTTTAGCTCCTTCTTCAATGCCTCCAGCTTCTTCTGCAAAAGCCTGATGAGGGGAATGACCTGACTCAGGCTGGCAGTGTCTGAACTGACTTCACGTGTGGCAAGTTCAAAGGGCATCAGAACCTTGCACAACGTTGAAATCATTCTCCACTGCACTTGAGACAGGTGCATTCCACCTACTATATCGTGCTCAATTGTATAGGCTTGAATGGCCTTTTGCTGCTCCTCCAACCTCTGAAGCATATAGAGGGTTGAATTCCACCTCGTTACCACTTCTTGCTTCAGATGATGGCAGGGCAGGTTCAGTAGTTTTTGGTGGTGCTCCAGTTTTCTGTACGTGGTGCCTGTACGCCGAAAGTGTCCCGCAATTCTTCTGGCCACCGACAGCATCTCTTGCACGCCCCTGTCGTTTTTAAAAAAATTCTGCACCACCAAATTCAAGGTATGTGCAAAACATGGGACGTGCTGGAATTGGCCCAGATTTAATGCACACACAATATTGCTGGCGTTGTCCGATGCCACAAATCCACAGGAGAGTCCAATTGGGGTAAGCCATTCCGTGATGATCTTCCTCAGTTGCCGTAAGAGGTTTTCAGCTGTGTGCGTATTCTGGAAAGCGGTGATACAAAGCGTAGCCTGCCTAGGAAAGAGTTGGCGTTTGCGAGATGCTGCTACTGGTGCCGCCGCTGCTGTTCTTGCGGCGGGAGTCCATACATCTACCCAGTGGGCTGTCACAGTCATATAGTCCTGACCCTGCCCTGCTCCACTTGTCCACATGTCCGTGGTTAAGTGGACATTGGGTACAGCTGCATTTTTTAGGACACTGGTGACTCTTTTTCTGAGGTCTGTGTACATTTTCGGTATCGCCTGCCTAGAGAAATGGAACCTAGATGGTATTTGGTACCGGGGACACAGTACCTCCAACAAGTCTCTAGTTGGCTCTGCAGTAATGATGGATACCGGAACCACGTTTCTCACCACCCAGGATGCCAAGGCCTCAGTTATCCGCTTTGCAGTAGGATGACTGCTGTGATATTTCATCTTCCTCGCAAAGGACTGTTGAACAGTCAATTGCTTACTGGAAGTAGTACAAGTGGGCTTACGACTTCCCCTCTGGGATGACCATCGACTCCCAGCGGCAACAACAGCAGCGCCAGCAGCAGTAGGCGTTACACGCAAGGATGCATCGGAGGAATCCCAGGCAGGAGAGGACTCGTCAGAATTGCCAGTGACATGGCCTGCAGGACTATTGGCATTCCTGGGGAAGGAGGAAATTGACACTGAGGGAGTTGGTGGGGTGGTTTGCGTGAGCTTGGTTACAAGAGGAAGGGATTTACTGGTCAGTGGACTGCTTCCGCTGTCACCCAAAGTTTTTGAACTTGTCACTGACTTATTATGAATGCGCTGCAGGTGACGTATAAGGGAGGATGTTCCGAGGTGGTTAACGTCCTTACCCCTACTTATTACAGCTTGACAAAGGGAACACACGGCTTGACACCTGTTGTCCGCATTTCTGGTGAAATACCTCCACACCGAAGAGCTGATTTTTTTGGTATTTTCACCTGGCATGTCAACGGCCATATTCCTCCCACGGACAACAGGTGTCTCCCCGGGTGCCTGACTTAAACAAACCACCTCACCATCAGAATCCTCCTGGTCAATTTCCTCCCCAGCGCCAGCAACACCCATATCCTCCTCATCCTGGTGTACTTCAACACTGACATCTTCAATCTGACTATCAGGAACTGGACTGCGGGTGCTCCTTCCAGCACTTGCAGGGGGCGTGCAAATGGTGGAAGGCGCATGCTCTTCACGTCCAGTGTTGGGAAGGTCAGGCATCGCAACCGACACAATTGGACTCTCCTTGTGGATTTGGGATTTCAAAGAACGCACAGTTCTTTGCGGTGCTTTTGCCAGCTTGAGTCTTTTCAGTTTTCTAGCGAGAGGCTGAGTGCTTCCATCCTCATGTGAAGCTGAACCACTAGCCATGAACATAGGCCAGGGCCTCAGCCGTTCCTTGCCACTCCGTGTGGTAAATGGCATATTGGCAAGTTTACGCTTCTCCTCCGACAATTTTATTTTAGGTTTTGGAGTCCTTTTTTTACTGATATTTGGTGTTTTGGTTTTGACATGCTCTGTACTATGCCATTGGGCATCGGCCTTGGCAGATGACGTTGCTGGCATTTCATCGTCTCGGCCATGACTAGTGGCAGCAGCTTCAGCACGAGGTGGAAGTGGATCTTGATCTTTCCCTAATTTTGGAACCTCAACATTTTTGTTCTCCATATTTTAATAGGCACAACTAAAAGGCACCTCAGGTAAACAATGGAGATGGATGGATTGGATACTAGTATACAATTATGGACGGGCTGCCGAGTGCCGACACAGAGGTAGCCACAGCCGTGAACTACCGCACTGTACTGTGTCTGCTGCTAATATATAGACTGGTTGATAAAGAGATAGTATACTCGTAACTAGTATGTATGTATAAAGAAAGAAAAAAAAACCACGGTTAGGTGGTATATACAATTATGGACGGGCTGCCGAGTGCCGACACAGAGGTAGCCACAGCCGTGAACTACCGCACTGTACTGTGTCTGCTGCTAATATATAGACTGGTTGATAAAGAGATAGTATACTCGTAACTAGTATGTATGTATAAAGAAAGAAAAAAAAACCACGGTTAGGTGGTATATACAATTATGGACGGGCTGCCGAGTGCCGACACAGAGGTAGCCACAGCCGTGAACTACCGCACTGTACTGTGTCTGCTGCTAATATATAGACTGGTTGATAAAGAGATAGTATACTCGTAACTAGTATGTATGTATAAAGAAAGAAAAAAAAACCACGGTTAGGTGGTATATACAATTATGGACGGGCTGCCGAGTGCCGACACAGAGGTAGCCACAGCCGTGAACTACCGCACTGTACTGTGTCTGCTGCTAATATATAGACTGGTTGATAAAGAGATAGTATACTCGTAACTAGTATGTATGTATAAAGAAAGAAAAAAAAAACACGGTTAGGTGGTATATACAATTATGGACGGGCTGCCGAGTGCCGACACAGAGGTAGCCACAGCCGTGAACTACCGCACTGTACTGTGTCTGCTGCTAATATATAGACTGGTTGATAATAAGAATTTACTTACCGATAATTCTATTTCTCGTAGTCCGTAGTGGATGCTGGGGACTCCGTAAGGACCATGGGGAATAGCGGCTCCGCAGGAGACTGGGCACAAAAGTAAAGCTTTAGAACTACCTGGTGTGCACTGGCTCCTCCCCCTATGACCCTCCTCCAAGCCTCAGTTAGGATACTGTGCCCGGACGAGCGTACACAATAAGGAAGGATTTTGAATCCCGGGTAAGACTCATACCAGCCACACCAATCACACCGTATAACTCGAGATCTAAACCCAGTTAACAGCATGATAACAGAGGAGCCTCTAGAAAAGATGGCTCACTACAGCAATAACCCGATTTTTTGGTAACAATAACTATGTACCAGTATTGCAGACAATCCGCACTTGGGATGGGCGCCCAGCATCCACTACGGACTACGAGAAATAGAATTATCGGTAAGTAAATTCTTATTTTCTCTAACGTCCTAAGTGGATGCTGGGGACTCCGTAAGGACCATGGGGATTATACCAAAGCTCCCAAACGGGCGGGAGAGTGCGGATGACTCTGCAGCACCAAATGAGAGAACTCCAGGTCCTCCTCAGCCAGGGTATCAATTTTGTAGAATTTTACAAACGTATTTGCTCCTGACCAAGTAGCTGCTCGGCAAAGTTGTAAAGCCGAGACCCCTCGGGCAGCCGCCCAAGATGAGCCCACCTTCCTTGTGGAGTGGGCATTTACAGATTTTTGGCTGTGGCAGGCCTGCCACAGAATGTGCAAGCTGAATTGTACTACAAATCCAACGAGCAATAGTCTGCTTAGAAGCAGGAGCACCCAGCTTGTTGGGTGCATACAGGATAAACAGCGAGTCAGATTTTCTGACTCCAGCCGTCCTGGAAACATATATTTTCAGGGCCCTGACAACGTCTAGCTACTTGGAGTCCTCCAAGTCCCTAGTAGCCGCAGGCACCACAATAGGTTGGTTCAGGTGAAACGCTGAAACCACCTTAGGGAGAAACTGAGGACGAGTCCTCAATTCCACCCTGTCCGAATGGAAAATCAGATAAGGGCTTTTACAGGATAAAGCCGCCAATTCTGACACGCGCCTGGCCTAGGCCAGGGCCAACAGCATGACCACTTTCCATGTGAGATATTTTAACTCCACAGATTTAAGTGGTTCAAACCAATGTGACTTTTGGAACCCAAAAACTACATTGAGATCCCAAAGTGTCACTGGAGGCACAAAAGGAGGCTGTATATGCAGTACCCCTTTTACAAACGTCTGAACTTCAGGGACTGAAGCTAGTTCTTTTTGGAAGAAAATTGACAGGGCCGAAATTTGAACCTTAATGGACCCCAATTTCAGGCCCATAGACACTCCTGTTTGCAGGAAATGTAGGAATCGACCCAGTTGAATTTCCTCCGTCGGGCCTTACTGGCCTCGCACCACGCAACATATTTTCGCCAAATGCGGTGATAATGTTTTGCGGTTACATCCTTCCTGGCTTTGATCAGGATAGGGATGACTTCATCCGGAATGCCTTTTTTCCTTCAGGATCCGGCGTTCAACCGCCATGCCGTCAAACGCAGCCGCGGTAAGTCTTGGAACAGACAGGGTCCTTGCTGGAGCAGGTCCCTTCTTAGAGGTAGAGGCCACGGATCCTCCGTGAGCATCTCTTGAAGTTCCGGTTACCAAGTCCTTCTTGGCCAATCCGGAGCCACGAATATAGTGCTTACTCCTCTCCATCTTATCAATCTCAGTACCTTGGGTATGAGAGGCAGAGGAGGGAACACATACACTGACTGGTACACCCACGGTGTTACCAGAGCGTCTACAGCTATTGCCTGAGGGTCCCTTGACCTGGCGCAATACCTGTCGAGTTTTTCCCAACGGTTTATAATCATGTGGAAGACTTCTGGGTGAAGTCTCCACTCTCCCGGGTGGAGGTCGTGTCTGCTGAGGAAGTCTGCTTCCCAGTTGTCCACTCCCGGAATGAATACTGCTGACAGTGCTATCACATGATTTTCCGCCCAGCGAAGAATCCTTGCAGCTTCTGCCATTGCCCTCCTGCTTCTTGTGCCACCCTGTCTGTTTACGTGGGTGACTGCCGTGATGTTGTCCGACTGGATCAACACCGGCTGACCTTGAAGCAGAGGTCTTGCTAAGCTTAGAGCATTGTAAATGGCCCTTAGCTTCAGGATATTTATGTGAAGTGATGTCTCCAGGCTTGACCATAAGCCCTGGAAATTCCTTCCCTGTGTGACTGCTCCCCAGCCTCGCAGGCTGGCATCCGTGGTCACCAGGACCCAGTCCTGAATGCCGAATCTGCGGCCCTCTAGAAGATGAGCACTCTGCAACCACCACAGGAGGGACACCCTTGTCCTTGGTGACAGGGTTATCCGCTGATGCATCTGAAGATGCGACCCGGACCATTTGTCCAGCAGGTCCCACTGGAAAGTTCTTGCGTGGAATCTGCCGAATGGGATTGCTTCGTAGGAAGCCACCATTTTACCCAGAACCCTTGTGCATTGATGCACTGAGAGTTGGCTTGGTTTTAGGAGGTTCCTGACTAGCTCGGATAACTCCCTGGCTTTCTCCTCCGGGAGAAACACCTTTTTCTGGACTGTGTCCAGGATCATCCCTAGGAACAGAAGACGAGTCGTCGGAACCAGCTGCGATTTTGGAATATTGAGAATCCAATCGTGCTGCCGCAACACTACCTGAGATAGTGCTACACCGACCTCCAACTGTTCCCTGGATCTTACCCTTATCAGGAAATCGTCCAAGTAAGGGATAACTAAAATTCCCTTCCTTCGAAGGAATATCATCATTTCGGCCATTACCTTGGTAAAGACCCGGGGTGCCGTGGACCATCCATACGGCAGCGTCTGAACTGATAGTGACAGTTCTGTACCATAAACCTGAGGTACCCTTGGTGAGAAGGGTAAATTGGGACATGAAGGTAAGCATCCTTGATGTCCCGAGACATCATGTAGTCCCCTTCTTCCAGGTTCGCAATCACTGCTCTGAGTGACTCAATCTTGAATTTGAACCTCTGTATGTAAGTGTTCAAAGATTTTAGATTTAGAATCGGTCTCACCGAGCCGTCCGGCTTCGGTACCACAACAGTGTGGAATAATACCCCGTTCCCTGTTGCAGGAGGGGTACCTTGATTATCACCTGCTGGGAATACAGCTTGTGAATGGCTTCCAAAACTGTCTCCCTGTCAGAAGGAGACATCGGTAAAGCCGACTTTAGGAAACGGCGAGGGGGAGACGTCTCGAATTCCAATTTGTACCCCTGAGATATCACCTGAAGGATCCAGGGGTCTACTTGCGAGTGAGCCCACTGCGCGCTGAAATTCATTGAGACGGGCCCCCCACCGTGCCTGATTCTGCTTGTAAAGCCCCAGCGTCATACTGAGGGCTTGGCAGAGGCGGGAGAGGGTTTCTGTTCCTGGGAACTGGCTGATTTCTGCAGCCTTTTTCCTCTCCCTCTGTCACGGGGCAGAAATGAGGAACCTTTTGCCCGCTTGTCCACGAAAAGACTGCGCCTGATAATACGGCGTCTTCTCATGTTGAGAGGCGACCTGGGGTACAAACGTGGATTTCCCAGCTGTTGCCGTGGCCACCAGGTCTGAAAGACCGACCCCAAATAACTCCTCCCCTTAATAAGGCAATACTTCCAAATGCCGTTTGGAATCCGCATCACCTGACCACTGTCGTGTCCATAACCCTCTACTGGTAGAAATGGACAACGCACTTAGACTTGATGCCAGTCGGCAAATATTCCGCTGTGCATCACGCATATATAGAAATGCATCTTTCAAATGCTCTATAGGCAATAATATACCTTCCCTATCTAGGGTATCAATATTTTCAGTCAGGGAATCCGACCACGCCAACCCAGCACTGCACATCCAGGCTGAGGCGATTGCTGGTCGCAGTATAACACCAGTATGTGTGTAAATACATTTTAGGATACCCTCCTGCTTTCTATCAGCAGGATCCTTAAGGGCGGCCATCTCAGGAGAGGGTAGAGCCCTTGTTCTTACAAGCGTGTGAGCGCTTTATCCACCCTAGGGGGTGTTTCCCAACGCACCCTAACCTCTGGCGGGAAAGGATATAATGCCAATAACATTTTAGAAATTATCAGTTGTTATCGGGGGAAACCCACGCATCATCACACACCTCATTTAATTTCTCAGATTCAGGAAAACTACAGGTAGTTTTTCCTCACCGAACATAATATCCCTTTTTGGTGGTACTCGTATTATCAGAAATGTGTAAAACATTTTTCATTGCCTCAATCATGTAACGTGTGGCCCTACTGGAAGTCACATTTGTCTCTTCACCGTCGACACTGGAGTCAGTATCCGTGTCGGCGTCTATATCTGCCATCTGAGGTAACGGGCGCTTTAGAGCCCCTGACGGCCTATGAGACGTCTGGACAGGCACAAGCTGAGTAGCCGGCTGTCTCATGTCAACCACTGTCTTTTATACAGAGCTGACACTGTCACGTAATTCCTTCCAACAGTTCATCCACTCAGGTGTCGACCCCCTAGGGGGTGACATCACTATTACAGGCAATCTGCTTCGTCTCCACATCATTTTTCTCCTCATACATGTCGACACAAACGTACCGACACACAGCACACACACAGGGAATGCTCTGATAGAGGACAGGACCCCACTAGCCCTTTGGGGAGACAGAGGGAGAGTTTGCCAGCACACACCAGAGCGCTATATATATACAGGGATAACCTTATATAAGTGTTTTTCCCCTTATAGCTGCTGTATTGTTAATACTGCGCCTAATTAGTGACCCCCTCTCTTTTTTAACCCTTTCTGTAGTGTAGTGACTGCAGGGGAGAGCCAGGGGAGCTTCCCTCCAACTGAGCTGTGAGGGAAAATGGCGCCAGTGTGCTGAGGAGATAGGCTCCGCCCCTTTTTCGCGGACTTTTCTCCTGCTTTTTTATGGATTCTGGCAGGGGTTAAAATTCATCCATATAGCCCTGGGGGCTATATGTGATGTATTTTCGCCAGCCAAGGTGTTTTTATTGCTGCTCAGGGCGCCCCCCCCTAGCGCCCTGCACCCTCAGTGACCGAAGTGTGAAGTGTGCTGAGGAGCAATGGCGCACAGCTGCAGTGCTGTGCGCTACCTTGGTGAAGACAGGACGTCTTCTGCCGCCGATTTTCCGGACCTCTTCTGTCTTCTGGCTCTGTAAGGGGGCCGGCGGCGCGGCTCTGGGACCCATCCATGGCTGGGCCTGTGATCGTCCCTCTGGAGCTAATGTCCAGTAGCCTAAGAAGCCCAATCCACTCTGCACGCAGGTGAGTTCGCTTCTTCTCCCCTTAGTCCCTCGATGCAGTGAGCCTGTTGCCAGCAGGTCTCACTGAAAATAAAAAACCTAAAACTAAACTTTTCACTAAGCAGCTCAGGAGAGCCACCTAGTGTGCACCCTTCTCGTTCGGGCACAAAAATCTAACTGAGGCTTGGAGGAGGGTCATAGGGGGAGGAGCCAGTGCACACCAGGTAGTTCTAAAGCTTTACTTTTGTGCCCAGTCTCCTGCGGAGCCGCTATTCCCCATGGTCCTTACGGAGTCCCCAGCATCCACTTAGGACGTTAGAGAAAAAGAGATAGTATACTCGTAACTAGTATGTATGTATAAAGAAAGAAAAAAAAACCACGGTTAGGTGGTATATACAATTATGGACGGGCTGCCGAGTGCCGACACAGAGGTAGCCACAGCCGTGAACTACCGCACTGTACTGTGTCTGCTGCTAATATATAGACTGGTTGATAAAGAGATAGTATACTCGTAACTAGTATGTATGTATAAAGAAAGAAAAAAAAACCACGGTTAGGTGGTATATACAATTATGGACGGGCTGCCGAGTGCCGACACAGAGGTAGCCACAGCCGTGAACTACCGCACTGTACTGTGTCTGCTGCTAATATATAGACTGGTTGATAAAGAGATAGTATACTCGTAACTAGTATGTATGTATAAAGAAAGAAAAAAAAACCACGGTTAGGTGGTATATACAATTATGGACGGGCTGCCGAGTGCCGACACAGAGGTAGCCACAGCCGTGAACTACCGCACTGTACTGTGTCTGCTGCTAATATAGACTGGTTGATAAAGAGATAGTATACTACTAATATTATATATACTGGTGGTCAGGTCACTGGTCACTAGTCACACTGGCAGTGGCACTCCTGCAGCAAAAGTGTGCACTGTTTAATTTTAATATAATATTATGTACTCCTGGCTCCTGCTATAACCTATAACTGGCACTGCAGTAGTGCTCCCCAGTCTCCCCCACAATTATAAGCTGTGTGAGCTGAGCAGTCAGACAGATATATAATATATATAGATGATGCAGCACACTGGCCTGAGCCTGAGCAGTGCACACAGATATGGTATGTGACTGACTGAGTCACTGTGTGTATCGCTTTTTTCAGGCAGAGAACGGATATATTAAATAAACTGCACTGTGTGTCTGGTGGTCACTCACTATATAATATATTATGTACTCCTGGCTCCTGCTATAACCTATAACTGGCACTGCAGTAGTGCTCCCCAGTCTCCCCCACAATTATAAGCTGTGTGAGCTGAGCAGTCAGACAGATATATAATATTATATATAGATAATAGATGATGCAGCACACTGGCCTGAGCCTGAGCAGTGCACACAGATATGGTATGTGACTGAGTCACTGTGTGCTGTGTATCGCTTTTTTCAGGCAGAGAACGGATTATAAATAAAAGTGGTGGTCACTGGTCACTATCAGCAAAACTCTGCACTGTACACTACTGAGTACTCCTAATGCTCCCCAAAATTAGTAAATCAAGTGTCTAAACGGAGAGGACGCCAGCCACGTCCTCTCCCTATCAATCTCAATGCACGTGTGAAAATGGCGGCGACGCGCGGCTCCTTATATAGAATCCGAGTCTCGCGATAGAATCCGAGCCTCGCGAGAATCCGACAGCGTCATGATGACGTTCGGGCGCGCTCGGGTTAACCGAGCAAGGCGGGAAGATCCGAGTCGCTCGGACCCGTGAAAAAAAACATGAAGTTCTGGCGGGTTCGGATTCAGAGAAACCGAACCCGCTCATCTCTAGTTGTGCAAGGGTTAAACAGCGTTCGACAACAGATTTGACACTTGAAACCCACACATGGTGGTCACTTACATATCATCCACTTGCAATTTGCCTTGACCAACAAGCATTTGGGCATGAAAATGGGTGGTAAAGCGGGCACAGACACCAGATTTCATCATTTTGAATAAGAAGCTGTAGTTGTGCAAGGGTTAAACAGCATTGGTCAACAGATTTGACACTTGAAACCCACACAGGGTGGTCACTTACATATCACCCACTTGCAAGTTGCCTTGACCAACAAGTATTTGGGCATGAAAATAGTGGTAAAGCGGGCACAGGCGCCAGATTTCATAATTTTGAATAAGAAGCTGTAGTTGTGCAAGATTTAAACAGAATTGGTCAAAAGATTTGACACTTGAAACCCACACAGGGTGGTCACTTACATATCACCCACTTGCAAGTTGCCTTGACCAACAAGCATTTGGGCATGAAAATAGTGGTAAAGCGGGCACAGACACCAGATTTCATAATTTGGAATAAGAAGCTGTAGTTGTGCAAGGGTTAAACAGTGTTGGTCAAAAGATTTGACACTTGTAACTCACACAGGGTGGTCATTTACATATCACCCACCTGCAATTTGCCTTGACCAACAAGCATTTGGGCATGAAAATGGTGGTAAAGCGGGCAAAGACACCAGATTTCATCATTTTGAATAAGAAGCTGTAGTTGTGCAAGGGCTAAACAGCGTTGGTCAAAAGATTTGACACTTGAAACCCGCACAGGGTGGTCACTTACATATCATCCACTTGCAATTTGCCTTGACCAACAAGCATTTGGGCATGAAAATGGGTGGTAAAGCGGGCACAGACACCAGATTTCATCATTTTGAATAAGAAGCTGTAGTTGTGCAAGGGCTAAACAGCGTTGGTCAACAGATTTGACACTTGAAACCCACACAGGGTGGTCACTTACATATCATCCACTTGCAATTTGCCTTGACCAACAAGCATTTGGGCATGAAAATGGGTGGTAAAGCGGGCACAGACACCAGATTTCATCATTTTGAATAAGAAGCTGTAGTTGTGCAAGGGTTAAGTAGCGTTGGTCAACAGATTTGACACTTGAAACCCACACAGGATGGTCAATTACATATCATCCACTTACAAGTTGCTTTGACCAACAAGTATTTGGGCATGAAAATGGTGGTAAAGCGGGCATAGACACAAGATTTCATCATTTTGAATAAGAAGCTGTAGTTGTGCAAGGGTTAAACAGCATTGGTCAACAGATCTGACACTTGAAACCCACACAGGGTGGTCACTTACATATCATCCACTTGCAATTTGCCTTGATCAACAAGCATTTGGGCATGAAAATGGTGGTAAAGCGGGCACAGTCACCAGATTTCATCATTTTGAATAAGAAGCTGTAGTTGTGCAAGGGTTAAACAGCGTTGGTCAACAGATTTGACACTTGAAACCCACACATGGTGGTCACTTACATATCACCCACGTGCAAGTTGCCTTGACCAACAAGCATTTGGGCATGAAAATGGTGGTAAAGCGGGCACAGACACCAGATTTCATCATTTTGAATAAGAAGCTGTAGTTGTGCAAGGATTAAACAGCATTGGTCAACAGATTTGACACTTGAAACCCACACAGGGTGGTCACTTACATATCATCCACTTGAGAGTTGCCTTGACCAACAAGTATTTGGGCATGAAAATGGTGGTAAAGCGGGCACAGACACCAGATTTCATCATTTTGAATAAGAAGCTGTAGTTGTGCAAGGATTAAACAGCATTGGTCAACAGATTTGACACTTGAAACCCACACAGAGTGGTCACTTACATATCACTAACTTGCAATTTGCCTTGACCAACAAGTATTTGGGCATGAAAATGGTGGTAAAGCGGGCACAGACACAAGATTTCATCATTTTGAATAAGAAGCTGTAGTTGTGCAAGGGTTAAACAGCAATGGTCAATAGATATGACACATGAAACCCACACAGGGTGGTCACTTACATATCACCCACTTGCAGGTTTCCTTGACCAACAAGCATTTGGGCATGAAAATGGTGGTAAAGCGGGCACAGACACCAGATTTCATCATTTTGAATAAGAAGCTGTAGTTGTGCAAGGGTTAAACAGCATTGATCAACAGATTTGACACTTGAAACCCACACATGATGGCCACTTACATATACCCACTTGCAAGTTGCCTTGACTAACAAGCATTTGGGCATGAAAATGGGTGGTAAAGCGGGCCCAGTCACCAGATTTCATCATTTTGAATAAGAAGCTGTAGTTGTGCAAGGGTTAAACAGCGTTGGCCAACAGATCTGACACTTGAAACCCACACATGGTGGCCAATTACATATCATCCACTTGCAATTTGCCTTGATCAACAAGCATTTGGGCATGAAAATGGTGGTAAAGCGGGCACAGACACCAGATTTCATAATTTTGAATAAGAAGCTGTAGTTGTGCAAGGGTTAAACAGCATTGGTCAACAGATCTGATACTTGAAACACACACAGGGTGGTCACTTACATATCATCCACTTGCAATTTGCCTTGACCAACAAGCATTTGGGCATGAAAATGGGTGGTAAAGCGGGCACAGACACCAGATTTCATCATTTTGAATAAGAAGCTGTAGTTGTGCAAGGGTTAAACAGCATTGGTCAACAGATTTGACACTTGAATCCCACACAGGGTGGTCACTTACATATCACACACTTGCAAGTTGCCTTGACCAACAAGTATTTGGGCATGAAAATAGTGGTAAAGCGGGCACAGACGCCAGATTTCATCATTTTGAATAAGAAGCTGTAGTTGTGCAAGGGTTAAACAGCATTGGTCAAAAGATTTGACACTTGAAACCCACACAGGGTGGTCACTTACATATCACCCACTTGCAAGTTGCCTTGACCAACAAGCATTTGGGCATGAAAATAGTGGTAAAGCGGGCACAGACACCAGATTTCATCATTTGGAATAAGAAGCTGTAGTTGTGCAAGGGTTAAACAGCGTTGGTCAAAAGATTTGACACTTGTAACTCACACAGGGTGGTCATTTACATATCACCCACCTGCAATTTGCCTTGACCAACAAGCATTTGGGCATGAAAATGGTGGTAAAGCGGGCACAGACACCAGATTTCATCATTTTGAATAAGAAGCTGCAGTTGTGCAAGGGTTAAACAGCATTGATCAACAGATTTGAAACTTGAAACCCACAGAGGGTGGTCACTTACATATCACCAACTTGCAAGTTGCCTTGACCAACAAGCATTTGGGCATGAAAATGGTGGTAAAACGGGCACAGACACCAGATTTTATCATTTTGAATAAGAAGCTGTAGTTGTGCAAGGGCAAAACAGCGTTGGTCAAAAGATTTGACACTTGAAACCCGCACAGGGTGGTCACTTACATATCATCCACTTGCAATTTGCCTTGACCAACAAGCATTTGGGCATGAAAATGGGTGGTAAAGCGGGCACAGTCACCAGATTTCATCATTTTGAATAAGAAGCTGTAGTTGTGCAAGGGTTAAACAGCGTTGGTCAACAGATTTGACACTTGAAACCCACACAGGGTGGTCATTTACATATCATCCACTTGCAAGTTGCCTTGACCAACAAGCATTTGGGCATGAAAATGGTGGTAAAGCGGGCACAGACACCAGATTTCATCATTTTGAATAAGAAGCTGTAGTTGTGCAAGGGTTAAACAGCATTGGTCAACAGATTTGACACTTGAAACCCACACAGGGTGGTCACTTACATATCATCCACTTGAGAGTTGCCTTGACCAACAAGTATTTGGGCATGAAAATGGTGGTAAAGCGGGCACAGACACCAGATTTCATCATTTTGAATAAGAAGCTGTAGTTGTGCAAGGGTTAAACAGTATTGATCAACAGATTTGACACTTGAAACCCACACGTGATGGCCACTTACATATACCCACTTGCAAGTTGCCTTGACCAACAAGCATTTGGGCATGAAAATGGGTGGTAAAGCGGGCCCAGTCACCAGATTTCATCATTTTGAATAAGAAGCTGCAGTTGTGCAAGGGTTAAACAGCGTTGGCCAACAGATCTGACACTTGAAACCCACACATGGTGGCCAATTACATATCATCCACTTGCAATTTGCCTTGATCAACAAGCATTTGGGCATGAAAATGGTGGTAAAGCGGGCACAGACACCAGATTTCATAATTTTGAATAAGAAGCTGTAGTTGTGCAAGGGTTAAACAGCATTGGTCAACAGATCTGATACTTGAAACACACACAGGGTGGTCACTTACATATCATCCACTTGCAATTTGCCTTGACCAACAAGCATTTGGGCATGAAAATGGGTGGTAAAGCGGGCACAGACACCAGATTTCATCATTTTGAATAAGAAGCTGTAGTTGTGCAAGGGTTAAACAGCATTGGTCAACAGATTTGACACTTGAATCCCACACAGGGTGGTCACTTACATATCACACACTTGCAAGTTGCCTTGACCAACAAGTATTTGGGCATGAAAATAGTGGTAAAGCGGGCACAGACGCCAGATTTCATCATTTTGAATAAGAAGCTGTAGTTGTGCAAGGATTAAACAGCATTGGTCAACAGATTTGACACTTGAAACCCACACAGGGTGGTCACTTACATATCATCCACTTGAGAGTTGCCTTGACCAACAAGTATTTGGGCATGAAAATGGTGGTAAAGCGGGCACAGACACCAGATTTCATCATTTTGAATAAGAAGCTGTAGTTGTGCAAGGATTAAACAGCATTGGTCAACAGATTTGACACTTGAAACCCACACAGAGTGGTCACTTACATATCACTAACTTGCAATTTGCCTTGACCAACAAGTATTTGGGCATGAAAATGGTGGTAAAGCGGGCACAGACACAAGATTTCATCATTTTGAATAAGAAGCTGTAGTTGTGCAAGGGTTAAACAGCAATGGTCAATAGATATGACACATGAAACCCACACAGGGTGGTCACTTACATATCACCCACTTGCAGGTTTCCTTGACCAACAAGCATTTGGGCATGAAAATGGTGGTAAAGCGGGCACAGACACCAGATTTCATCATTTTGAATAAGAAGCTGTAGTTGTGCAAGGGTTAAACAGCATTGATCAACAGATTTGACACTTGAAACCCACACATGATGGCCACTTACATATACCCACTTGCAAGTTGCCTTGACTAACAAGCATTTGGGCATGAAAATGGGTGGTAAAGCGGGCCCAGTCACCAGATTTCATCATTTTGAATAAGAAGCTGTAGTTGTGCAAGGGTTAAACAGCGTTGGCCAACAGATCTGACACTTGAAACCCACACATGGTGGCCAATTACATATCATCCACTTGCAATTTGCCTTGATCAACAAGCATTTGGGCATGAAAATGGTGGTAAAGCGGGCACAGACACCAGATTTCATAATTTTGAATAAGAAGCTGTAGTTGTGCAAGGGTTAAACAGCATTGGTCAACAGATCTGATACTTGAAACACACACAGGGTGGTCACTTACATATCATCCACTTGCAATTTGCCTTGACCAACAAGCATTTGGGCATGAAAATGGGTGGTAAAGCGGGCACAGACACCAGATTTCATCATTTTGAATAAGAAGCTGTAGTTGTGCAAGGGTTAAACAGCATTGGTCAACAGATTTGACACTTGAATCCCACACAGGGTGGTCACTTACATATCACACACTTGCAAGTTGCCTTGACCAACAAGTATTTGGGCATGAAAATAGTGGTAAAGCGGGCACAGACGCCAGATTTCATCATTTTGAATAAGAAGCTGTAGTTGTGCAAGGGTTAAACAGCATTGGTCAAAAGATTTGACACTTGAAACCCACACAGGGTGGTCACTTACATATCACCCACTTGCAAGTTGCCTTGACCAACAAGCATTTGGGCATGAAAATGGTGGTAAAGCGGGCACAGACACCAGATTTCATCATTTGGAATAAGAAGCTGTAGTTGTGCAAGGGTTAAACAGCGTTGGTCAAAAGATTTGACACTTGTAACTCACACAGGGTGGTCATTTACATATCACCCACCTGCAATTTGCCTTGACCAACAAGCATTTGGGCATGAAAATGGTGGTAAAGCGGGCACAGACACCAGATTTCATCATTTTGAATAAGAAGCTGCAGTTGTGCAAGGGTTAAACAGCATTGATCAACAGATTTGAAACTTGAAACCCACAGAGGGTGGTCACTTACATATCACCCACTTGCAAGTTGCCTTGACCAACAAGCATTTGGGCATGAAAATGGTGGTAAAACGGGCACAGACACCAGATTTTATCATTTTGAATAAGAAGCTGTAGTTGTGCAAGGGCAAAACAGCGTTGGTCAAAAGATTTGACACTTGAAACCCGCACAGGGTGGTCACTTACATATCATCCACTTGCAATTTGCCTTGACCAACAAGCATTTGGGCATGAAAATGGGTGGTAAAGCGGGCACAGTCACCAGATTTCATCATTTTGAATAAGAAGCTGTAGTTGTGCAAGGGTTAAACAGCGTTGGTCAACAGATTTGACACTTGAAACCCACACAGGGTGGTCATTTACATATCATCCACTTGCAAGTTGCCTTGACCAACAAGCATTTGGGCATGAAAATGGTGGTAAAGCGGGCACAGACACCAGATTTCATCATTTTGAATAAGAAGCTGTAGTTGTGCAAGGGTTAAACAGCATTGGTCAACAGATTTGACACTTGAAACCCACACAGGGTGGTCACTTACATATCATCCACTTGAGAGTTGCCTTGACCAACAAGTATTTGGGCATGAAAATGGTGGTAAAGCGGGCACAGACACCAGATTTCATCATTTTGAATAAGAAGCTGTAGTTGTGCAAGGGTTAAACAGTATTGATCAACAGATTTGACACTTGAAACCCACACATGATGGCCACTTACATATACCCACTTGCAAGTTGCCTTGACCAACAAGCATTTGGGCATGAAAATGGGTGGTAAAGCGGGCCCAGTCACCAGATTTCATCATTTTGAATAAGAAGCTGTAGTTGTGCAAGGGTTAAACAGCGTTGGCCAACAGATCTGACACTTGAAACCCACACATGGTGGCCAATTACATATCATCCACTTGCAATTTGCCTTGATCAACAAGCATTTGGGCATGAAAATGGTGGTAAAGCGGGCACAGACACCAGATTTCATAATTTTGAATAAGAAGCTGTAGTTGTGCAAGGGTTAAACAGCATTGGTCAACAGATCTGATACTTGAAACACACACAGGGTGGTCACTTACATATCATCCACTTGCAATTTGCCTTGACCAACAAGCATTTGGGCATGAAAATGGGTGGTAAAGCGGGCACAGACACCAGATTTCATCATTTTGAATAAGAAGCTGTAGTTGTGCAAGGGTTAAACAGCATTGGTCAACAGATTTGACACTTGAATCCCACACAGGGTGGTCACTTACATATCACACACTTGCAAGTTGCCTTGACCAACAAGTATTTGGGCATGAAAATAGTGGTAAAGCGGGCACAGACGCCAGATTTCATCATTTTGAATAAGAAGCTGTAGTTGTGCAAGGGTTAAACAGCATTGGTCAAAAGATTTGACACTTGAAACCCACACAGGGTGGTCACTTACATATCACCCACTTGCAAGTTGCCTTGACCAACAAGCATTTGGGCATGAAAATGGTGGTAAAGCGGGCACAGACACCAGATTTCATCATTTGGAATAAGAAGCTGTAGTTGTGCAAGGGTTAAACAGCGTTGGTCAAAAGATTTGACACTTGTAACTCACACAGGGTGGTCATTTACATATCACCCACCTGCAATTTGCCTTGACCAACAAGCATTTGGGCATGAAAATGGTGGTAAAGCGGGCACAGACACCAGATTTCATCATTTTGAATAAGAAGCTGCAGTTGTGCAAGGGTTAAACAGCGTTGATCAACAGATTTGAAACTTGAAACCCACAGAGGGTGGTCACTTACATATCACCCACTTGCAAGTTGCCTTGACCAACAAGCATTTGGGCATGAAAATGGTGGTAAAACGGGCACAGACACCAGATTTTATCATTTTGAAAAAGAAGCTGTAGTTGTGCAAGGGCAAAACAGCGTTGGTCAAAAGATTTGACACTTGAAACCCGCACAGGGTGGTCACTTACATATCATCCACTTGCAATTTGCCTTGACCAACAAGCATTTGGGCATGAAAATGGGTGGTAAAGCGGGCACAGTCACCAGATTTCATCATTTTGAATAAGAAGCTGCAGTTGTGCAAGGGTTAAACAGCGTTGTTCAACAGATTTGACACTTGAAACCCACACAGGGTGGTCATTTACATATCATCCACTTGCAAGTTGCCTTGACCAACAAGCATTTGGGCATGAAAATGGTGGTAAAGCGGGCACAGACACCAGATTTCATCATTTTGAATAAGAAGCTGTAGTTGTGCAAGGGTTAAACAGCATTGGTCAACAGATTTGACACTTGAAACCCACACAGGGTGGTCACTTACATATCATCCACTTGAGAGTTGCCTTGACCAACAAGTATTTGGGCATGAAAATGGTGGTAAAGCGGGCACAGACACCAGATTTCATCATTTTGAATAAGAAGCTGTAGTTGTGCAAGGGTTAAACAGCATTGGTCAACAGATTTGAAACTTGAAACCAACACAGGGTGGTCACTTACATATCACCCACTTGCAATTTGCCTTGACCAACAAGTATTTGGGCATGAAAATGGTGGTAAAGCGGGCACAGACACAAGATTTCATCATTTTGAATAAGAAGCTGTAGTTGTGCAAGGGTTAAACAGCGTTGGTCAACAGATATGACACATGAAACCCACACAGGGTGGTCACTTACATATCACCCACTTGCAAGTTTCCTTGACCAACAAGCATTTGGGCATGAAAATGGTGGTAAAGCGGGCACAGACACCAGATTTCATCATTTTGAATAAGAAGCTGTAGTTGTGCAAGGGTTAAACAGCATTGATCAACAGATTTGACACTTGAAACCCACACATGGTGGTCACTTACATATCACTCACTTGCAAGTTGCCTTGACCAACAAGCATTTGGGCATGAAAATGGGTGGTAAAGCGGGCACAGTCACCAGATTTCATCATTGTGAATAAGAAGCTGTAGTTGTGCAAGGGTTAAACAGCGTTCGACAACAGATTTGACACTTGAAACCCACACATGGTGGTCACTTACATATCATCCACTTGCAATTTGCCTTGACCAACAAGCATTTGGGCATGAAAATGGGTGGTAAAGCGGGCACAGACACCAGATTTCATCATTTTGAATAAGAAGCTGTAGTTGTGCAAGGGTTAAACAGCATTGGTCAACAGATTTGACACTTGAAACCCACACAGGGTGGTCACTTACATATCACCCACTTGCAAGTTGCCTTGACCAACAAGTATTTGGGCATGAAAATAGTGGTAAAGCGGGCACAGGCGTCAGATTTCATCATTTTGAATAAGAAGCTGTAGTTGTGCAAGATTTAAACAGAATTGGTCAAAAGATTTGACACTTGAAACCCACACAGGGTGGTCACTTACATATCACCCACTTGCAAGTTGCCTTGACCAACAAGCATTTGGGCATGAAAATAGTGGTAAAGCGGGCACAGACACCAGATTTCATAATTTGGAATAAGAAGCTGTAGTTGTGCAAGGGTTAAACAGTGTTGGTCAAAAGATTTGACACTTGTAACTCACACAGGGTGGTCATTTACATATCACCCACCTGCAATTTGCCTTGACCAACAAGCATTTGGGCATGAAAATGGTGGTAAAGCGGGCAAAGACACCAGATTTCATAATTTTGAATAAGAAGCTGTAGTTGTGCAAGGGCTAAACAGCGTTGGTCAAAAGATTTGACACTTGAAACCCGCACAGGGTGGTCACTTACATATCATCCACTTGCAATTTGCCTTGACCAACAAGCATTTGGGCATGAAAATGGGTGGTAAAGCGGGCACAGTCACCAGATTTCATCATTTTGAATAAGAAGCTGTAGTTGTGCAAGGGTTAAACAGCATTGGTCAACAGATTTGACACTTGAAACCCACACAGGGTGGTCATTTACATATCACCCACTTGCAAGTTGCCTTGACCAACAAGCATTTGGGCATGAAAATGGGTGGTAAAGCGGGCACAGTCACCAGATTTCATCATTTTGAATAAGAAGCTGTAGTTGTGCAAGGGTTAAACAGCGTTGGTCAACAGATTTGAAACTTGAAACCCACACAGGGTGGTCACTTACATATCACCCACTTGCAAGTTGCTTTGACCAACAAGTATTTGGGCATGAAAATGGTGGTAAAGCGGGCACAGACACCAGATTTCATCATTTTGAATAAGAAGCTGTAGTTGTGCAAGGGCTAAACAGCGTTGGTCAACAGATTTGACACTTGAAACCCACACAGGGTGGTCACTTACATATCATCCACTTGCAATTTGCCTTGACCAACAAGCATTTGGGCATGAAAATGGGTGGTAAAGCGGGCACAGACACCAGATTTCATCATTTTGAATAAGAAGCTGTAGTTGTGCAAGGGTTAAGTAGCGTTGGTCAACAGATTTGACACTTGAAACCCACACAGGATGGTCAATTACATATCATCCACTTACAAGTTGCTTTGACCAACAAGTATTTGGGCATGAAAATGGTGGTAAAGCGGGCATAGACACAAGATTTCATCATTTTGAATAAGAAGCTGTAGTTGTGCAAGGGTTAAACAGCATTGGTCAACAGATCTGACACTTGAAACCCACACAGGGTGGTCACTTACATATCATCCACTTGCAATTTGCCTTGATCAACAAGCATTTGGGCATGAAAATGGTGGTAAAGCGGGCACAGACACCAGATTTCATCATTTTGAATAAGAAGCTGTAGTTGTGCAAGGATTAAACAGCATTGGTCAACAGATTTGACACTTGAAACCCACACAGGGTGGTCACTTACATATCATCCACTTGAGAGTTGCCTTGACCAACAAGTATTTGGGCATGAAAATGGTGGTAAAGCGGGCACAGACACCAGATTTCATCATTTTGAATAAGAAGCTGTAGTTGTGCAAGGATTAAACAGCATTGGTCAACAGATTTGACACTTGAAACCCACACAGAGTGGTCACTTACATATCACACACTTGCAATTTGCCTTGACCAACAAGTATTTGGGCATGAAAATGGTGGTAAAGCGGGCACAGACACAAGATTTCATCATTTTGAATAAGAAGCTGTAGTTGTGCAAGGGTTAAACAGCAATGGTCAATAGATATGACACATGAAACCCACACAGGGTGGTCACTTACATATCACCCACTTGCAGGTTTCCTTGACCAACAAGCATTTGGGCATGAAAATGGTGGTAAAGCGGGCACAGACACCAGATTTCATCATTTTGAATAAGAAGCTGTAGTTGTGCAAGGGTTAAACAGCATTGATCAACAGATTTGACACTTGAAACCCACACATGATGGCCACTTACATATACCCACTTGCAAGTTGCCTTGACTAACAAGCATTTGGGCATGAAAATGGGTGGTAAAGCGGGCCCAGTCACCAGATTTCATCATTTTGAATAAGAAGCTGTAGTTGTGCAAGGGTTAAACAGCGTTGGCCAACAGATCTGACACTTGAAACCCACACATGGTGGCCAATTACATATCATCCACTTGCAATCTGCCTTGATCAACAAGCATTTGGGCATGAAAATGGTGGTAAAGCGGGCACAGACACCAGATTTCATAATTTTGAATAAGAAGCTGTAGTTGTGCAAGGGTTAAACAGCATTGGTCAACAGATCTGATACTTGAAACACACACAGGGTGGTCACTTACATATCATCCACTTGCAATTTGCCTTGACCAACAAGCATTTGGGCATGAAAATGGGTGGTAAAGCGGGCACAGACACCAGATTTCATCATTTTGAATAAGAAGCTGTAGTTGTGCAAGGGTTAAACAGCATTGGTCAACAGATTTGACACTTGAATCCCACACAGGGTGGTCACTTACATATCACACACTTGCAAGTTGCCTTGACCAACAAGTATTTGGGCATGAAAATAGTGGTAAAGCGGGCACAGACGCCAGATTTCATCATTTTGAATAAGAAGCTGTAGTTGTGCAAGGGTTAAACAGCATTGGTCAAAAGATTTGACACTTGAAACCCACACAGGGTGGTTACTTACATATCACCCACTTGCAAGTTGCCTTGACCAACAAGCATTTGGGCATGAAAATGGTGGTAAAGCGGGCACAGACACCAGATTTCATCATTTGGAATAAGAAGCTGTAGTTGTGCAAGGGTTAAACAGCGTTGGTCAAAAGACTTGACACTTGTAACTCACACAGGGTGGTCATTTACATATCACCCACCTGCAATTTGCCTTGACCAACAAGCATTTGGGCATGAAAATGGTGGTAAAGCGGGCACAGACACCAGATTTCATCATTTTGAATAAGAAGCTGCAGTTGTGCAAGGGTTAAACAGCGTTGATCAACAGATTTGAAACTTGAAACCCACAGAGGGTGGTCACTTACATATCACCCACTTGCAAGTTGCCTTGACCAACAAGCATTTGGGCATGAAAATGGTGGTAAAACGGGCACAGACACCAGATTTTATCATTTTGAATAAGAAGCTGTAGTTGTGCAAGGGCAAAACAGCGTTGGTCAAAAGATTTGACACTTGAAACCCGCACAGGGTGGTCACTTACATATCATCCACTTGCAATTTGCCTTGACCAACAAGCATTTGGGCATGAAAATGGGTGGTAAAGCGGGCACAGTCACCAGATTTCATCATTTTGAATAAGAAGCTGTAGTTGTGCAAGGGTTAAACAGCGTTGGTCAACAGATTTGACACTTGAAACCCACACAGGGTGGTCATTTACATATCGTCCACTTGCAAGTTGCCTTGACCAACAAGCATTTGGGCATGAAAATGGTGGTAAAGCGGGCACAGACACCAGATTTCATCATTTTGAATAAGAAGCTGTAGTTGTGCAAGGGTTAAACAGCATTGGTCAACAGATTTGACACTTGAAACCCACACAGGGTGGTCACTTACATATCATCCACTTGAGAGTTGCCTTGACCAACAAGTATTTGGGCATGAAAATGGTGGTAAAGCGGGCACAGACACCAGATTTCATCATTTTGAATAAGAAGCTGTAGTTGTGCAAGGGTTAAACAGTATTGATCAACAGATTTGACACTTGAAACCCACACATGATGGCCACTTACATATACCCACTTGCAAGTTGCCTTGACCAACAAGCATTTGGGCATGAAAATGGGTGGTAAAGCGGGCCCAGTCACCAGATTTCATCATTTTGAATAAGAAGCTGTAGTTGTGCAAGGGTTAAACAGCGTTGGCCAACAGATCTGACACTTGAAACCCACACATGGTGGCCAATTACATATCATCCACTTGCAATTTGCCTTGATCAACAAGCATTTGGGCATGAAAATGGTGGTAAAGCGGGCACAGACACCAGATTTCATAATTTTGAATAAGAAGCTGTAGTTGTGCAAGGGTTAAACAGCATTGGTCAACAGATCTGATACTTGAAACACACACAGGGTGGTCACTTACATATCATCCACTTGCAATTTGCCTTGACCAACAAGCATTTGGGCATGAAAATGGGTGGTAAAGCGGGCACAGACACCAGATTTCATCATTTTGAATAAGAAGCTGTAGTTGTGCAAGGGTTAAACAGCATTGGTCAACAGATTTGACACTTGAATCCCACACAGGGTGGTCACTTACATATCACACACTTGCAAGTTGCCTTGACCAACAAGTATTTGGGCATGAAAATAGTGGTAAAGCGGGCACAGACGCCAGATTTCATCATTTTGAATAAGAAGCTGTAGTTGTGCAAGGGTTAAACAGCATTGGTCAAAAGATTTGACACTTGAAACCCACACAGGGTGGTCACTTACATATCACCCACTTGCAAGTTGCCTTGACCAACAAGCATTTGGGCATGAAAATGGTGGTAAAGCGGGCACAGACACCAGATTTCATCATTTGGAATAAGAAGCTGTAGTTGTGCAAGGGTTAAACAGCGTTGGTCAAAAGATTTGACACTTGTAACTCACACAGGGTGGTCATTTACATATCACCCACCTGCAATTTGCCTTGACCAACAAGCATTTGGGCATGAAAATGGTGGTAAAGCGGGCACAGACACCAGATTTCATCATTTTGAATAAGAAGCTGCAGTTGTGCAAGGGTTAAACAGCGTTGATCAACAGATTTGAAACTTGAAACCCACAGAAGGTGGTCACTTACATATCACCCACTTGCAAGTTGCCTTGACCAACAAGCATTTGGGCATGAAAATGGTGGTAAAACGGGCACAGACACCAGATTTTATCATTTTGAATAAGAAGCTGTAGTTGTGCAAGGGCAAAACAGCGTTGGTCAAAAGATTTGACACTTGAAACCCGCACAGGGTGGTCACTTACATATCATCCACTTGCAATTTGCCTTGACCAACAAGCATTTGGGCATGAAAATGGGTGGTAAAGCGGGCACAGTCACCAGATTTCATCATTTTGAATAAGAAGCTGTAGTTGTGCAAGGGTTAAACAGCATTGGTCAACAGATTTGACACTTGAAACCCACACAGGGTGGTCATTTACATATCATCCACTTGCAAGTTGCCTTGACCAACAAGCATTTGGGCATGAAAATGGTGGTAAAGCGGGCACAGACACCAGATTTCATCATTTTGAATAAGAAGCTGTAGTTGTGCAAGGGTTAAACAGCATTGGTCAACAGATTTGACACTTGAAACCCACACAGGGTGGTCACTTACATATCATCCACTTGAGAGTTGCCTTGACCAACAAGTATTTGGGCATGAAAATGGTGGTAAAGCGGGCACAGACACCAGATTTCATCATTTTGAATAAGAAGCTGTAGTTGTGCAAGGGTTAAACAGCATTGGTCAACAGATTTGAAACTTGAAACCAACACAGGGTGGTCACTTACATATCACCCACTTGCAATTTGCCTTGACCAACAAGTATTTGGGCATGAAAATGGTGGTAAAGCGGGCACAGACACAAGATTTCATCATTTTGAATAAGAAGCTGTAGTTGTGCAAGGGTTAAACAGCATTGATCAACAGATTTGACACTTGAAACCCACACATGGTGGTCACTTACATATCACTCACTTGCAAGTTGCCTTGACCAACAAGCATTTGGGCATGAAAATGGGTGGTAAAGCGGGCACAGTCACCAGATTTCATCATTGTGAATAAGAAGCTGTAGTTGTGCAAGGGTTAAACAGCGTTCGACAACAGATTTGACACTTGAAACCCACACATGGTGGTCACTTACATATCATCCACTTGCAATTTGCCTTGACCAACAAGCATTTGGGCATGAAAATGGTGGTAAAGCGGGCACAGACACCAGATTTCATCATTTTGAATAAGAAGCTGTAGTTGTGCAAGGGTTAAACAGCATTGGTCAACAGATTTGACACTTGAAACCCACACAGGGTGGTCACTTACATATCACCCACTTGCAAGTTGCCTTGACCAACAAGTATTTGGGCATGAAAATAGTGGTAAAGCGGGCACAGGCGTCAGATTTCATCATTTTGAATAAGAAGCTGTAGTTGTGCAAGATTTAAACAGAATTGGTCAAAAGATTTAACACTTGAAACCCACACAGGGTGGTCACTTACATATCACCCACTTGCAAGTTGCCTTGACCAACAAGCATTTGGGCATGAAAATAGTGGTAAAGCGGGCACAGACACCAGATTTCATAATTTGGAATAAGAAGCTGTAGTTGTGCAAGGGTTAAACAGTGTTGGTCAAAAGATTTGACACTTGTAACTCACACAGGGTGGTCATTTACATATCACCCACCTGCAATTTGCCTTGACTAACAAGCATTTGGGCATGAAAATGGTGGTAAAGCGGGCAAAGACACCAGATTTCATCATTTTGAATAAGAAGCTGTAGTTGTGCAAGGGCTAAACAGCGTTGGTCAAAAGATTTGACACTTGAAACCCGCACAGGGTGGTCACTTACATATCATCCACTTGCAATTTGCCTTGACCAACAAGCATTTGGGCATGAAAATGGGTGGTAAAGCGGGCACAGTCACCAGATTTCATCATTTTGAATAAGAAGCTGTAGTTGTGCAAGGGTTAAACAGCATTGGTCAACAGATTTGACACTTGAAACCCACACAGGGTGGTCATTTACATATCACCCACTTGCAAGTTGCCTTGACCAACAAGCATTTGGGCATGAAAATGGGTGGTAAAGCGGGCACAGTCACCAGATTTCATCATTTTGAATAAGAAGCTGTAGTTGTGCAAGGGTTAAACAGCGTTGGTCAACAGATTTGAAACTTGAAACCCACACAGGGTGGTCACTTACATATCACCCACTTGCAAGTTGCCTTGACCAACAAGTATTTGGGCATGAAAATGGTGGTAAAGCGGGCACAGACACCAGATTTCATCATTTTGAATAAGAAGCTGTAGTTGTGCAAGGGCTAAACAGCGTTGGTCAACAGATTTGACACTTGAAACCCACACAGGGTGGTCACTTACATATCACCCACTTGCAATTTGCCTTGACCAACAAGCATTTGGGCATGAAAATGGTGGTAAAGCGGGCACAGACACCAGATTTCATCATTTTGAATAAGAAGCTGTAGTTGTGCAAGGGTTAAGTAGCGTTGGTCAACAGATTTGACACTTGAAACCCACACAGGATGGTCAATTACATATCATCCACTTACAAGTTGCTTTGACCAACAAGTATTTGGGCATGAAAATGGTGGTAAAGCGGGCATAGACACAAGATTTCATAATTTTGAATAAGAAGCTGTAGTTGTGCAAGGGTTAAACAGCATTGGTCAACAGATCTGACACTTGAAACCCACACAGGGTGGTCACTTACATATCATCCACTTGCAATTTGCCTTGATCAACAAGCATTTGGGCATGAAAATGGTGGTAAAGCGGGCACAGACACCAGATTTCATAATTTTGAATAAGAAGCTGTAGTTGTGCAAGGGTTAAATAGCATTGGTCAACAGATTTGACACTTGAAACCCACACAGGGTGGTCATTTACATATCATCCACTTGCAAGTTGCCTTGACCAACAAGCATTTGGGCATGAAAATGGGTGGTAAAGCGGGCACAGTCACCAGATTTCATCATTTTGAATAAGAAGCTGTAGTTGTGCAAGGGTTAAACAGCGTTGGTCAACAGATTTGAAACTTGAAACCCACACAGGGTGTTCACTTACATATCACCCACTTGCAAGTTGCCTTGACCAACAAGTATTTGGGCATGAAAATGGTGGTAAAGCGGGTACAGACACCAGATTTCATCATTTTGAATAAGAAGCTGTAGTTGTGCAAGGGCTAAACAGCGTTGGTCAACAGATTTGACACTTGAAACCCACACAGGGTGGTCACTTACATTTCTCTGACGTCCTAGTGGATGCTGGGGACTCCGTCAGGACCATGGGGAATAGCGGCTCCGCAGGAGACAGGGCACAAAAGTAAAAGCTTTAGGATCAGGTGGTGTGCACTGGCTCCTCCCCCCATGACCCTCCTCCAAGCCTCAGTTAGATTTTTGTGCCCGGCCGAGAAGGGTGCAATCTAGGTGGCTCTCCTAAAGAGCTGCTTAGAGTAAAAGTTTGTTAGGTTTTTTATTTTCAGTGAGTCCTGCTGGCAACAGGCTCACTGCATCGAGGGACTTAGGGGAGAGAAGTGAACTCACCTGCGTGCAGGATGGATTGGCTTCTTAGGCTACTGGACACCATTAGCTCCAGAGGGAGTCGGAACACAGGTCTCACCCTGGGGTTCGTCCCGGAGCCGCGCCGCCGACCCCCTTGCAGATGCCGAAAAGTGAAGAGGTCCAGAAACCGGCGGCAGAAGACTTTTCAGTCTTCATAAGGTAGCGCACAGCACTGCAGCTGTGCGCCATTGTTGTCAGCACACTTCATAGCAGCGGTCACTGAGGGTGCAGGGCGCTGGGGGGGGCGCCCTGGGCAGCAATGATAGTACCTTATTCTGGCTAAAAATACATCACATATAGCCCCTGGGGGCTATATGGATGTATTTAACCCCTGCCAGGTCTCAGAAAAACGGGAGAAGAAGCCCGCCGAAAAGGGGGCAGGGCCTATTCTCCTCAGCACACAGCGCCATTTTCCCTCACAGAAATGCTGGTGGGAAGGCTCCCAGGCTCTCCCCTGCACTGCACTACAGAAACAGGGTTAAAACAGAGAGGGGGGGCACTTATTTGGCGATATGACTATATATATTAAAATGCTATAAGGGGAAAAACACTTATATAAAGGTTGTCCCTGTATAATTATAGCGTTTTTGGTGTGTGCTGGCAAACTCTCCCTCTGTCTCCCCAAAGGGCTAGTGGGGTCCTGTCCTCTATCAGAGCATTCCCTGTGTGTGTGCTGTGTGTCGGTACGTGTGTGTCGACATGTATGAGGACGATGTTGGTGAGGAGGCGGAGCAATTGCCTGTAATGGTGATGTCACTCTCTAGGGAGTCGACACCGGAATGGATGGCTTATTTAAGGAATTACGTGATAATGTCAACACGCTGCAAGGTCGGTTGACGACATGAGACGGCCGGCAAACCAATTAGTACCTGTCCAGGCGTCTCAAACACCGTCAGGGGCGTTAAAACGTCCTTTTACCTCAGTCGGTCGACACAGACACAGACACGGACACTGACTCCAGTGTCGACGGTGAAGAAACAAACGTATTTTCCTTTAGGGCCACACGTTACTTGTTAAGGGCAATGAAGGAGGTGTTACATATTTCTGATACTACAAGTACCACAAAAAAGGGTATTATGTGGAGTGTGAAAAAACTACCTGTAGTTTTTCCTGAATCAGATAAATTAAATGAAGTGTGTGATGATGCGTGGGTTTCCCCCGATAGAAAATTATTGGCGGTATACCCTTTCCCGCCAGAAGTTAGGGCGCGTTGGGAAACACCCCTTAGGGTGGATAAGGCGCTCACACGCTTATCAAAACAAGTGGCGGTACCGTCTCCAGATAGGGCCGCCCTCAAGGAGCCAGCTGATAGGAGGCTGGAAAATATCCTAAAAAGTATATACACACATACTGGTGTTATACTGCGACCAGCGATCGCCTCAGCCTGGATGTGCAGCGCTGGGGTGGCTTGGTCGGATTCCCTGACTGAAAATATTGATACCCTTGACAGGGACAGTATTTTATTGACTATAGAGCATTTAAAGGATGCATTTCTATATATGCGAGATGCACAGGGGGATATTTGCACTCTGGCATCAAGAGTAAGTGCGATGTCCATATCTGCCAGAAGTTGTTTATGGACACGACAGTGGTCAGGTGATGCAGATTCCAAACGGCACATGGAAGTATTGCCGTATAAAGGAGAAAAAGACAACGTCTTTTCAGCCTCAGTCCTTTCGTCCCCATAAGGGCAAGCGGGCAAAAGGCCAGTCATATCTGCCATGGGATAGAGGAAAGGGAAGAAGACTGCAGCAGGCAGCCCATTCCCAGAAACAGAAGCCCTCCACCGCTTCTGCCAAGTCCTCAGCATGACGCTGGGGCCGTACAAGCGGACTCAGGTGCGGTGGGGGGGGTCGTCTCAAGAGTTTCAGCACGCAGTGGGCTCACTCGCAAGTGGACCCCTGGATCCTACAAGTAGTATCCCAGGGGTACAGATTGGAAATTCGAGACGTCTCCCCCTCGCAGGTTCCTAAAGTCTGCTTTACCAACGTCTCCCTCCGACAGGGAGGCAGTAGTGGAAACAATTCACAAGCTGTATTCCCAGCAGGTGATAATCAAAGTACCCCTCCTACAACAAGGAAAGGGGTATTATTCCACACTATATTGTGGTACTGAAGCCAGACGGCTCGGTGAGACCTATTCTAAATCTGAAATAGTTGAACACTTACATACAAAGGTTCAAATCAAGATGGAGTCACTCAGAGCAGTGATAGCGAACCAGGAAGAAGGGGACTATATGGTGTCCCGGGACATCAGGGATGCTTACCTCCATGTCCCAATTTGCCCTTCTCACCAAGGGTACCTCAGGTTCGTGGTACAGAACTGTCACTATCAGTTTCAGACGCTGCCGGTTGGATTGTCCACGGCACCCCGGTTCCTTACCAAGGTAATGGCCGAAATGATGATTCTTCTTCAAAGAAAATGGACGATCTCCTGATAGGGGCAAGGTCCAGAGAACAGTTGGAGGTCGGAGTAGCACTATCTCAAGTAGTTCTACGACAGCACGGGTGGATTCTAAATATTCCAAAACCGCAGCTGTTTCCGACGACACGTCTGCTGTTCCTAGGGATGATTCTGGACACAGTCCAGAAAAAGGTGTTTCTCCCGGAGAAGAAAGCCAGGGAGTTATCCGAGCTAGTCAGGAACCTCCTAAAACCAGGAAAAGTGTCAGTGCATCATTGCACAAGGGTCCTGGGAAAAATGGTGGCTTCTTACGAAGCGATTCCATTCGGTAGATTTCACGCAAGAACTTTTCAGTGGGATCTGCTGGAAAAATGGTCCGGATCGCATCTTCAGATGCATCAGCGGATAACCCTGTCTCCAAGGACAAGGGTGTTTCTTCTGCGGTGGCTGCAGAGTGCTCATCTACTAAAGGGCCGCAGACTCGGCATTCAGGACTGGGTCCTGGTGACCACGGATGCCAGCCTGAGAGGCTGGGGAGCAGTCACACAGGGAAAAAATTTCCAGGGAGTGTGATCAAGTCTGGAGACTTCTCTCCACATAAATATACTGGAGCTAAGGGCAATTTACAATGTTCTAAGCTTAGCAAGACCTCTGCTTCAAGGTCAGCCGGTATTGATCCAGTGGGACAACATCACGGCAGTCGCCCACGTAAACAGACAGGGCGGCACAAGAAGCAGGAGGGCAATGGCAGAAACTGCAAGGATTCTTCACTGGGCGAAAAATCATGTGATAGCACTGTCAGCAGTGTTCATTCCGGGAGTGGACAACTGGGAAGCAGACTTCCTCAGCAGGCACGACCTCCACCCTGGAGAGTGGGGACTTCATCGGGAAGTATTCCACATGATTGTGAACCGTTGGGAAAGACCAAAGGTGGACATTATGGCGTCCCGCCTGAACAAAAAACTGGACAGGTATTGCGTCAGGTCAAGAGACCCTCAAGCAATATCTGTGGACGTTCTGGTAACACCGTGGGTGTACCAGTCGGTGTATGTGTTCCCTCCTCTGCTTCTCATAACCAAGGTACTGAGAATTATAAGACGTAGAGGAGTAAGAACTATATTCGTGGCTCCGGATTGGCCAAGAAGGACGTGGCACCCGGAACTTCAAGAAATGCTCACAGAGGACTCATGGCCTCTGCCGCTAAGAAGGGACTTGCTTCAGCAAGTACCAGGTCTGTTCCAAGACTTACCACGGCTGCGTTTGACGGCATGGCGGTGGAACGCCAGATCCTAAGGGAAAAAGGCATTCCGGAAGAGGTCATTCCTACCCTGGTCAAAGCCAGGAAGGAGGTGACCGCAAAACATTATCACCACATGTGGCGAAAATATGTTGCGTGGTGTGAGGCCAGGAAGGCCCCACGAAGAAATTTCAACTCGGTCGATTCCTGCATTTCCTGCAAACAGGAGTGTCTATGGGCCTCAAATTGGGGTCCATTAAGGTTCAAATTTCGGCCCTGTAAATTTTCTTCCAGAAAGAATTGGCTTCAGTTTCTGAAGTCCAGAAGTTTGTCAAGGGAGTATTGCATATACAACCCCCTTTTTGTGCCTCCAGTGGCACTGTGGGATCTCAACGTAGTTCTGGGATTCCTCAAATCACATTTTAAACAGCTCAAATCTGTGGATTTGAAATATCTCACATGGAAAGTGACCATGCTGTTGGCCCTGGCCTCGGCCAGGCGAGTGTCAGAATTGGCGGCTTTGTCTCACAAAAGCCATATCTGATTGTCCATTCGGACAGGGCAGAACTGCGGACTCGTCCCCAGTTTCTTCCTAAGGTGGTGTCAGCGTTTCACCTGAACCAGCTTATTGTGGTACCTGTGGCTACTAGGGACTTGGAGGACTCCAAGTTGCTAGATGTTGTCAGGGCCCTGAAAACATAGGTTCCCAGGACGGCTGGAGTCAGGAAAACTGACTCGCTGTTATCCTGTATGCACCCAACAAACTGGGTGCTCTTGCTTCTAAGCAGACGATTGCTCGTTGGATTTGTAGCACATTTCAACTTGCACATTCTGTGGCAGGCCTGCCACAGCCTAAATCTGTCAAGGCCCATTCCACAAGGAAGGTGGGCTCATCCTGGGCGGCTGCCCGAGGGGTCTCGGCATTACAACTCTGCCGAGCAGCTACGTGGTCGGGGGAGAACACGTTTGTAAAATTCTACAAATTTGATACCCTGGCTAAAGAGGACCTGGAGTTCTCTCATTCGGTGCTGCAGAGTCATCCGCACTCTCCCGCCCGTTTGGGAGCTTTGGTATAATCCCCATGGTCCTGACGGAGTCCCCAGCATCCACTAGGACGTCAGAGAAAATAAGATTTTACTTACCGATAAATCTATTTCTCGTAGTCCGTAGTGGATGCTGGGCGCCCATCCCAAGTGCGGATTGTCTGCAATACTTGTACATAGTTATTGTTACAAAAATCGGGTTATTATTGTTGTGAGCCATCTTTTCAGAGGCTCCGCTGTTATCATGCTGTTAACTGGGTTCAGATCACAGGTTGTACAGTGTGATTGGTGTGGCTGGTAGGAGTCTTACCCGGGATTCAAAATCCTTCCTTATTGTGTACGCTCGTCCGGGCACAGTATCCTAACTGAGGCTTGGAGGAGGGTCATGGGGGGAGGAGCCAGTGCACACCACCTGATCCTAAAGCTTTTACTTTTGTGCCCTGTCTCCTGCGGAGCCGCTATTCCCCATGGTCCTGACGGAGTCCCCAGCATCCACTACGGACTACGAGAAATAGATTTATCGGTAAGTAAAATCTTATTATCATCCACTTGCAATTTGCCTTGACCAACAAGCATTTGGGCATGAAAATGGGTGGTAAAGCGGGCACAGTCACCAGATTTCATAATTTTGAATAAGAAGCTGTAGTTGTGCAAGGATTAAACAGCGTTGGTCAACAGATTTGACACTTGAAACCCACACATGGTGGTCACTTACATATCACCCACTTGCAAGTTGCCTTGACCAACAAGCATTTGGGCATGAAAATGGGTGGTAAAGCGGGCAAAGACACCAGATTTCATCATTTTGAATTTGAAGCTGTAGTTGTGCAAGGGTTAAGTAGCGTTGGTCAACAGATTTGACACTTGAAACCCACACAGGATGGTCAATTACATATCATCCACTTACAAGTTGCTCTGACCAACAAGTATTTGGGCATGAAAATGATGGTAAAGCGGGCATAGACACAAGATTTCATCATTTTGAATAAGAAGCTGTAGTTGTGCAAGGGTTAAACAGCATTGGTCAACAGATTTGACACTTGAAACCCACACAGGGTGGTCACTTACATATCACCCACTTGCAAGTTGTCTTGACCAACAAGTATTTGGGCATGAAAATGGTGGTAAAGCGGGCACAGACACCAGATTTCATAATTTTGAATAAGAAGCTGTAGTTGTGCAAGAGTTAAACAGCGTTGGTCAAAAGATTTGACACTTTAACCTCACACAGGGTGGTCACTTACTTATCACCCACCTGCAATGTGCCTTGACCAACAAGCATTTGGGAATGAAAATTGTGGTAAAGCGGGCACAGACACCAGATTTCATCATTTTGAATTAGAAGCTGTAGTTGTGCAAGGGTTAAATAGCATTGGTCAACATATTTGACACTTGAAACCCACACAGGGTGGTCATTTACTTATCACCCACTTGCAAGTTGCCTTGACCAACAAGCATTTGGGCATGAAAATGGTTGGTAAAGCGGGCACAGACACCAGATTTTGTCATTTTGAATAAGAAGAATGGATATTAAGCGCATGCTGGCACCTGTAGTCTGCCAGTAAAGTCAAAAATGTTAAAATAATGAAAGTAGACTGACACTGTAAGTTTTGGCCCTTAAATAAAAATAATAATAAGAATTTACTTACCGATAATTCTATTTCTCGGAGTCCGTAGTGGATGCTGGGGTTCCTGAAAGGACCATGGGGAATAGCGGCTCCGCAGGAGACAGGGCACAAAAAGTAAAGCTTTAGGATCAGGTGGTGTGCACTGGCTCCTCCCCCTATGACCCTCCTCCAAGCCTCAGTTAGGATACTGTGCCCGGACGAGCGTACACAATAAGGAAGGATTTATGAATCCCGGGTAAGACTCATACCAGCCACACCAATCACACTGTACAACCTGTGATCTGAACCCAGTTAACAGTATGATAACAGCGGAGCCTCTGAAAGATGGCTCACAACAATAATAACCCGATTTTTGTAACTATGTACAAGTATTGCAGATAATCCGCACTTGGGATGGGCGCCCAGCATCCACTACGGACTCCGAGAAATAGAATTATCGGTAAGTAAATTCTTATTTTCTCTATCGTCCTAGTGGATGCTGGGGTTCCTGAAAGGACCATGGGGATTATACCAAAGCTCCCAAACGGGCGGGAGAGTGCGGATGACTCTGCAGCACCGAATGAGAGAACTCCAGGTCCTCCTTAGCCAGGTTATCAAATTTGTAGGATTTTACAAACGTGTTTGCCCCTGACTAAATAGTCGCTCGGCAAAGTTGTAAAGCCGAGACCCCTCGGGCAGCCGCCCAAGATGAGCCCACCTTCCTTGTGGAATGGGCATTTACATATTTTGGCTGTGGCAGGCCTGCCACAGAATGTGCAAGCTGAATTGTATTACACATCCAACTAGCAAAAGTCTGCTTAGAAGCAAGAGCACCCAGTTTGTTGGGTGCATACAGGATAACAGCAAGTCAGTTTTCCTGACTCCAGCCGTCCTGGAACCTATATTTTCAGGGCCCTGACCACATCTAGCAACTTGGAGTCCTCCAAGTCCCTAGTAGGCGCAAGACACCACAATAAGCTGGTTCAGGTGAAACACTGACACCACCTTAGGGAGAGAACTGGGGACGAGTCCGCAGCTCTGCCCTGTCCGAATGGACAAACAGATATGGGCTTTTTTGAGAAAAAAAACACCAATTTGACACTCGCCTGGTCCAGGCCAGGTCCAAGAGCATGTTCACTTTTCATGTGAGATGCTTCAAATCCACAGATTTGACTGGTTTTAAACCAATGTGTTTTGAGGAATCCCAGAACTACGTTGAGATCCCACAGTGCCACTGGAGGCACAAAAGGGGGTTGTATATGCAATACTCCCTTGACAAACTTCTGGACTTCAGGAACTGAAGCCAATTCTTTCTGGAAGAAAAATCGACAGGGCTGAAATTTGAACCTTAATGGACCCCAATTTGAGGCCCATAGACACTCCTGTTTGCAGGAAATGCAGGAATCGACCGAGTTGAAATTTCTTCGTGGGGCCTTCCTGGCCTCACACCACGCAACATATTTTCGCCACATGTGGTGATAATGTTGTGCGGTCACCTCCTTTCTGGCTTTGACCAGGGTAGGAATGACCTCTTCCTGAATGCCTTTTCCCTTAGGATCCGGCGTTCCACCGCCATGCCGTCAAACGCAGCTGCGGTAAGTCTTGGAACAGACATGGTACTTGCTGAAACAAGTCCC
The DNA here is from genome assembly GCF_028390025.1 of Pseudophryne corroboree. Taxonomy (NCBI): domain Eukaryota; kingdom Metazoa; phylum Chordata; class Amphibia; order Anura; family Myobatrachidae; genus Pseudophryne; species Pseudophryne corroboree. Next base: position 381,690,421 of record NC_086445.1, on the reverse strand, counting down.
TTCTTAGCGGCAGAGGCCATAAGTCCTCTGTGAGCATCTCTTGAAGTTCCGGGTACCAAGTCCTTCTTGGCCAATCCGGAGCCATGAGTATAGTTCTTACTCCTCTACGTCTTATAATTCTCAGTACCTTAGGTATGAAAAGCAGAGGATGGAACACATACACCGACTGGTACACCCACGGTGTTACCAGAACGTCCACAGCTATTGCCTGAGGGTCTCTTAACCTGGCGCAATACCTGTCCCGTTTTTTGTTCAGACGGGACGCCATCATGTCCACCTTTGGTAATTCCCAACGGTTTACAATCATGTGGAAAACTTCCCCATGAAGTTCCCACTCTGCCGGGTGGAGGTCGTGCCTACTGAGGAAGTCTGCTTCCCAGTTTCCATTCCCGGAATGAAACACTGCTGACAGTGCTATCACATGATTTTCCGCCCAGCGAAAAGTCCTTGCAGTTTTTGCCACTGCCCTCCTGCTTCTTGTGCCGCCCTGTCTATTTACGTGGGCGACTGCCGTGATGTTTTATCCCACTGGATCAATACCGGCTGACCTTGAAGCAGAGGTCTTGCTAAGCTTAGAGCATTATAAATTTACCCTTAGCTATATTTATGTGGAGAAAAGTCTCCAGACTTGATCACACTCCCTGGAAATTTTTTCCTTGTGTGACTGCTCCCCAGCCTCTCGGGCTGGCCTCCGTGGTCACCAACATCCAAAACTGAATGCCGAATCTGCGGCCCTCTAGAAGATGAGCACTCTGTAACCACCACAGGAGAGACACCCTTGTCCTTGGATATAGGGTTATCCGCTGATGCATCTGAAGATGCGATCCGGACCATTTGTCCAGCAGATCCCACTGAAAAGTTCTTGCATGAAATCTGCCGACTGGAATTGCTTCGAAGGAAGTCACCATTTTTTTACCATGGCCCTTGTGCAATGATGCACTGATTTTAGGAGGTTCCTGACTAGCTCGGATAACTCCCTGGCTTTCTCTTCCGGGAGAAACACCTTTTTCTGGACTGTGTCCAGAATCATCCCTAAGCACAGGAGACTTGTTGTCGGGATCAGCTGCGATTTTGGAATATTTAGAATCCACCCCTGCTGTTGTAACAGTATCCGAGATAGTGCTACTCCGACCTCCAACTGTTCCCTGGACTTTGCCCTTATCAGGAGATCGTCCAAGTAAGGGATAATTAAGACGCCTTTTCTTCGAAAAAGAACCATCATTTCGGCCATTACCTTGGTAAAGACCCGGGGTGCCGTGGACAATCCAAACGGCAGCGTCTGAAACTGATAGTGACAGTTCTGTACCACGAACCTGAGGTACCCTTAGTGATAAGGGCAAATTTGGGACATGGAGGTAAGCATCCCTGATGTCTCGGGACACCATATAGTCCCCTTCTTCCCGGTTCGTTATCACTGCTCTGAGTGACTCCATCTTGATTTGAACCTTTGTAAGTGTTCAAATTTTTTTAGATTTAGAATAGGTCTCACCTAGCCTTCTGGCTTCAGTACCACAATATAGTGTGGAATAATACCCCTTTTCTTGTTGTAGGAGGGGTAATTTAATTATCACCTGCTGGGAATACAGCTCGTGAATTGTTTCCCATACTGCCTCCTTGTCGGAGGGAGACCTTGGTAAAGCAGACTTCAGGAGCCTGCGCAGGGGAAACGTCTCGACATTCCAATCTGTACCCCTGGGATACTACTTGTAGGATTCAGGGGTCCTGTACGGTCTCAGCGTCATGCTGAGAGCTTGTCAGAAGCGGTGGAACGCTTCTGTTCCTGGGAATGGGCTGCCTGCTGCAGTCTTCTTCCCTTTCCTCTATCCCTGGGCAGATATGACTCTTATAGGGACGAAAGGACTGAAGCTGAAAAGACGGTGTCTTTTTCTGCAGAGATGTGACTTAGGGTAAAAACGGTGGATTTTCCAGCAGTTGCCGTGGCCACCAGGTCCGATGGACCGACCCCAAATAACTCCTCTTCCTTTATACGGCAATACACCTTTGTGCCGTTTGGAATCTGCATCACCTGACCACTGTCGTGTCCATAAACATCTTCTGGCAGATATGGACATCGCACTTACTCTTGATGCCAGAGTGCAAATATCCCTCTGTGCATCTCGCATATATAGAAATGCATACTTTAAATGCTCTATAGTCAATAAAATACTGTCCCTGTCAAGGGTATCAATATTTTTAGTCAGGGAATCCGACCAAGCCACCCCAGCTCTGCACATCCAGGCTGAGGCGATCGCTGGTCGCAGTATAACACCAGTATGTGTGTATATACTTTTTATGATATTTTCCAGCCTCCTGTCAGCTGGCTCCTTGAGGACGGCCCTATCTATAGACGGTACCGCCACTTGTTCTGATAAGCGTGTGAGCGCCTTATCCACCCTAAGGGGTGTTTCCCAACGCGCCCTAACTTCTGGCGGGAAAGGGTATACCGCCCATATTTTCTATCGGGGGGAACCCACGCATCATCACACACTTCATTTAATTTATCTGATTCAGGAAAAACTACGGTAGTTTTTTCACATCCCACATAATACCCTCTTTTGTGGTACTTGTAGTATCAGAAATATGTAACACCTCCTTCATTGCCCTTAACGTGTGGCCCTAATAAGGAATACGTTTGTTTATTCACCGTCGACACTGGATTCAGTGTCCCTGTCTGTGTCTGTGTCGACCGACTAAAGTAAACGGGCGTTTTAAAACCCCTGACGGTGTTTTTGAGACGTCTGGACCGGTACTAATTGTTTGTCAGCCGTCTCATGTCGTCAACCGACCTTGCCGCGTGTTGACATTATCACGTAATTCCCTAAATAAGCCATCCATTCCGGTGTCGACTCCCTAGAGAGTGACATCACCATTACAGGCAATTTCTCCGCCTCCTCACCAACATCGTCCTCATACATGTCGACACGCACGTACCGACACACAGCACACACACAGGGAATGCTCTGATAGAGGACAGGACCTACTAGCCCTTTGGAGAGACAGAGGGAGAGTTTGCCAGCACACACCAAAAACGCTATAATTATATAGGGACAACCTTATATAAGTGTTTTCCCTTATAGCATCTTTTTTATATATTTTTAACGCCAAATTAGTGCCCCCCCTCTCTGTTTTAACCCTGTTTCTGTAGTGCAGTGCAGGGGAGAGCCTGGGAGCCTTCCCTCCAGCCTTTCTGTGAGGGAAAATGGCGCTGTGTGCTGAGGAGATAGGCCCCGCCCCTTTTTCGGCGGCCTCGTCTCCCGCTCTTAACGGATTCTGGCAGGGGTTAAATATCTCCATATAGCCCCCGGAGGCTATATGTGAGGTATTTTTAGCCAAAAATAGGTTTTCATTGCCTCCCAGGGCGCCCCCCTCCCAGCGCCCTGCACCCTCAGTGACTGCCGTGTGAAGTGTGCTGAGAGGAAATGGCGCACAGCTGCAGTGCTGTGCGCTACCTTAAGAAGACTGAGGAGTCTTCATGCCGCCGATTCTGGACCTTCTTCTTGTTTCAGCATCTGCAAGGGGGCCGGCGGCGAGGCTCCGGTGACCATCCAGGCTGTACCTGTGATCGTCCCTCTGGAGCTAATGTCCAGTAGCCAAAGAAGCCAATCCATCCTGCACGCAGGTGAGTTCACTTCTTCTCCCCTAAGTCCCTCGTTGCAGTGATCCTGTTGCCAGCAGGACTCACTGTAAAATAAAAAACCTAAGCTAAACTTTTCTAAGCAGCTCTTTAGGAGAGCCACCTAGATTGCACCCTTCTCGGCCGGGCACAAAAATCTAACTGAGGCTTGGAGGAGGGTCATAGGGGGAGGAGCCAGTGCACACCACCTGATCCTAAAGCTTTACTTTTTGTGCCCTGTCTCCTGCGGAGCCGCTATTCCCCATGGTCCTTTCAGGAACCCCAGCATCCACTAGGACGATAGAGAAAAATAAATAAAAATTCATACCAACCCCTTGGATTGGATCCTCTTGGGTCAATATAGTGATCCACTGGTCTTGGTGAAATACATTTTTTTTTTTAATAAATCTTGAGCCCCATGGACATGTCCCATTTCCCATTGGAGTCAGTGGGAACAACTCTCTCAGCTAATCATCACTTCCCCATTGGCTTCTATGGGAATGACCGCAAATGACCCTGTAATTTTGGTTTAATCACTGTACAATGGTCCTCATTCCGAGTTTTTCGCTCGTTAGCTGCTTTTAGCAGCCTTGCAAACGCTAAGCCGCCGCCCTCTGGCAGTGTATCTTAGCTTAGCAGAAGTGCGAACGAAAGGATCGCAGAGCGGCTACAAAATAATTTTGTGCAGTCTCAGAGTAGCTCCAGACCTACTCAGCGCTAGCGATCACTTCAGACTTTTCAGTTCCTGTTTTGACGTCACGAACACGCCCTGCGTTCGGCCAGCCACGCCTGTGTTTCCCCAACCACACCTGCATTTTTATCTGGCACGCCTGCGTTTTTCCACACACTCCCTGAAAACGGTCAGTTGACACCCAGAAACGCCCTCTTCCTGTCAATCACTCTGTGGCGAGCAGTGCGACTGATAAGCGTCGCTAGACCTTGTGTGAAACTACTTCGGCTGTTGTGAAAGTACGTCGCGCATTGCGCCACTTACACATGCACAGAAGTGCCGCTTTTTTGATAAACGCTGCGCTGCGAACGAAAACTGCTAGCGAATAACTCGGAATGACCACCAATGTACAGTGCATGTCTGTGGGGCCTCGTATTTAGCTTTTTTTACTTTGCCAAGACCAATGGATTACTACATAGACCCAAGAGGATCCAATTCAAGAGGTTGGTGAGTACAGGCAGTGTCGGACTGGAGAATAAAGGGCCCACTGGGGAATGCAGTTATGGGGCCCATGTTTAGGGAGTAGTCAGTCTCCAGAGGGGGTGTGGGCAGCTGCCATAAACATTTTGATAACCATTAGAGAGTAAATATTATAGTAAAGCATACCCTCCAACTTCCACCAGGTACAAAATGCTCTGGTCGTGGACTTCTGACTTAATTTATTATTGCAGTCACCTTGTTTAAACACATTTCCCATCAATTAATTAGTTTAATACAGGTGACTGCAATCATAAATTAGGTGGGAAATTCAGGAGCAGAGCATTTTGTACTTGGTGGGAAGGGGTATGTTGGAGGGTCTGGTAAAGTATAGTAAATACTGCTTGTGTATGCATGATAATGTACCAGATTAATAAAAGCAATGCACTGTACAAAATACACCATAGACCTGTGCAGCATATGTATAATTCAAGCGCACAGTCTGGATCCTGATCCCTAGAAGAGAAGATGGGCCTCCAGCAAGTGGGGCCCACAGGGGTTTTCCCTTTACACCTGTGGGCAAGTTCGACCCTGAGTACAGGCCCGGCGCTACCTGCTCAGCTAAGGGATGCGAAGCAGGCAGGTGCTAGGCTGAAGAGGCACTTCCCCTGCTCTGCATCACTGATCCTGCACCTGTCCCCTCCCACAGCTGCCGACAGCTAAAAGCAACCCCCTCCCCTTCCCTTTTACAGCGGCATTGTGCAGGGCCTGAGTAGGGGGCAGAGCTACACCGGAATGAGGGGGTGGAGCTATATGAAATGGTGGGGGCAGAGCTAAACAGGACCATGCTGCTGTACAGAGGGATAGGAAACAGTTCCGGACAGCCAGACTTAGGTAACTGGAGGGAAAGAGAGTGTGTGTGTGTGTGTGTGTGTGTGTGTGTGTGTGTGTCCGTGTGTGCGTGCATTATGTGTATAAGTGGTACTTCTGTGGGCATTACATATAAGGGGCACTACTACTGTGGGCATTATGTGTACTATTGTGGACATTATGTACAAGGGGTGCTACTACTACAGGCATTATGTGTATAAGCTACATGTTGGGTGCATTATGTTTAAGCGGCACTACTGTGGGCATTATGTGTATAAGCGGCACTACTACTGGGGACATTATGTGTATAAGCAGCACTACTACTGGGAGCATTATGTGTATAAACAGCATACTGTGAGCATTATGGGGGCGCTAGAACTGTGGTTATTATGTGTTACACTGCATAGTTGTGTCCATTATTCACATTATGCCACACAGTAGTATCCCTTATACATGTTACTCCACATAGTAGTACTCCTTATATACATTATGCAGCTCCTATTACACATTAATTTACCCAGTAGTACCACTGATACACGTCATGTCACATAGTAGAGCCCCTTATACACTTTTTCTCACAGTAGTACCCTTTATACACATTTTGCCACACAGCAGCGCCCCTTATACACATTATGCCACACAGTGGAGCCCCTTTATGCATGTTATGTCACATAGTAGAGCCGCTTCTACACATTACACCACACAGTATAGCCCATTATACTAGAGATGAGCGGGTTCGGTTCGGACTTCACTACCTGAGCCCGGATCCGATCCCGGCTCGGGTTTTCCCACAAGACTCAGAAACCAGAACGAGGCAAAATGTCATCATCCCACTGTCGGATTTTCACGGGTTTTGGATACCATATAAGGAGCTACGCGTCAACGCCTTATTCACTCCGGAATTGGAGAGTGTAGGAGAGGACGTGTTTCCGTCCTCAGTGTCTGTGCGGGAGGGAAAGTGGGGTGGCGATTGCAGTGCTGTCTTGTGCTGCTCAGTCCAGTGTAGTGTCTTATGCTGCATCAGTCCAGTCACAGTGGTGGTGTCTTCTGCTGCCATATGTCCAGTGTAGCTGTATAAGTCCAGTGCAGTGGTGCTGTGTTGTCCTACATCAGTACAGTGGTAGTGTCTTGTGCTGCATCAGTCCAGTCACAGTGGTGGTGTCCTCTGCTGCCATATGTCCAGCGCTTCTGTATAAGTCCAGTCCATTGCAGTTGTGCTGTGTTGTCCTGCATCAGTATCAGCTGAATATTATTTACTTCAAATAAAGGGGTTATTAATATTTCATCCAAATAATTTTTATAGGGTTTGCCCTGTGTGGTGTAGGGGTACGCTCTCCTGTGCCGCTTATTGTGTTATATAACTCCAGAAAAATAATGGAGAACAAAAGGATAAAATAGGGAAAGATCAAGAACCACGTCCTCCTAGTGCTGAAGTTGCTGCCACTAGCCAAGACATAGACGATGAAATGCCATCAACGTCGTCTGCCAAGGCCGATGCCGAATGTGATAGTAGAGGGCATGTAAAATCCAAAAAGCCAAAGTTCAGTAAAAAGATCCAGAAAAAGAAATTTAAATGGTGTGAGGAGAAACGTAAACTTGCCAATATGCAATTTACGACACGGAGTGGCAAGGAACGGCTAATGCCCTGGCCTATGCTCATGACTAGTGGTTCAGATTCATGTGACGATGGAAGCCCTCATCCCCCCCGCTAAAAAAATGATGAGTTAAGCTGGCAAAAGCACAGCAAAGAACTGTGCATTCTAAGATGGTATCACAAATCCTCAAGGAGAGTCCAAGTGTGTCGGCGGTTGCGATGCCTGACCTTCCCAACACTGGACTGGAAGAGGTGGCTCCTTCCACCATTTGCATGCCCCCTGCAAGTGCTGGAAGGAGCACCAACAGTCCAGTTTCTGATATTCAAATTGAAGATGTCACTGTTGAAGTACATGAGGATGAGGATATGGGTGTTGCTGGCGCTGAGGAGGAAGTTGACGAGGAGGATTCTGATGGTGATGTGGTTTGTTTAAATCAGGCACAGAGGGAGACAGTTGTTGTCCGTGGGATGATTAAGCCCATTGTGATGCCTGGTCAAAATACCAAAAAAGCCACCTCTTATTTTTCCACAAATCCGGACAACAGGTGTCAAGCCGTTTGTTGCCTTTGTCAATCCGTATAAAGTAGGTATAAGGACATTAACCACCTAGGAACATCCTCCCTTATATGTCAACTGCTGCGCATTCATCAGAAGTCATTGTCAAGTACAGACACTTTGGGTAAGAGCGTAAGCAGTCCACTGACGACTTCCGGTTCCGGCGCCCATGTGAGGAGAAGCTGATTGCTGCAGCTCTCCTGCACCCTCGGTAACCGGAGCACACAGCGCCTCCCGTTCGCGGCTTTTCTCCGCACCTGGCGCACACTACCTGTGGGAAAGTGCTGGGGACTGGATGGAAAGGTTTCTGTCCTCCCCCATGCCCCCTAAAGCCCAGAGATCGAGGTCTGAAAAACGGCCAGGGGAATCCAAGACGGCCGCCGCACCTAGCTCACAAACGAGTCTGCAGGCTGCTGGCAGCAGTAAACAGGCTTCTGCAAAACACATTTCTCCCTCAGGTGTGCCTGACTGTTCCCCTGCCTTTCCAGTGACTTATGCTGATGTAGTGAGAGCTGTTAGGGATCCCATGGAGCCTATCATGGATGCACATGCTGCTAAAATGCAGCAGGCAGTAAAAGACCTAAAATCCCAAATCAAGCAGTTATCCAAGACTGTTCTTACAAATGAACAAAGGCTGGGGGAGACTTTTCAGGATGTTGGGGATCTTAAGCACAGATATGATGAGCTCCAGAAATCTCACTTCCAGCTGCTGAACAAGGTTGACGATCTTGAAAATAAATCAAGCGATCGAATCTTTGGGTGCTTGGGCTCCCTGAGTCACTGAAAGGTCCTGATTTGACTCTTTTTTTACAAACGTCCCTCCTTGACTTGTTACATATCCAAGTTGAATGCACTGGCTTAGTTATCGAGAGAGCCCACAGACTGGGTCCCCCACGTTCTTCACCTAATATCAGACCACGTGTGGTTATATTTAAATGTCTGAACTTTCTCCATAAGGAGGCAATATGGACGGCATCCAGGAGGCATAGGAATTTACAATGGGAGGGAGCTCGTTTGGCCATTTTCCAGGACTACTCCGCGGAGGTATCCCGGGCACGTCGGGAATTTACCCCCCTTTGCTCCCGTTTGGTAAAGGCGAATAAAAAATTTGCTCTGCTCTTCCCTGCAAGACTACGCCTGTTTGATGGAAATTCATTCCGGGACTTTACAAATCTTGCAGATGCAGAGGCTTATGTTTCTGAGGCATCCAAGGCCGATGACGACTCCTCTCAGGCGGATGACACCCTGGATCGAGATGGCTGAGTATTGCTCCTGGACTACTCTGTTTCCGGTTATGTCTGCCAATTTAATTATTGCTGTAGAATCTGCTGCAGGTGTTTTTTCCCCCAAAAGAGACTTTGGTCTTATACAGCGGGCTGAACCTTTTTGCCTTGTTTTCTGTTTTAGATTTTTCTTATTCATCTGTTGTCTTTTTGTGGCTATGTAATCTTTCTTGAATGGTTATAAATGCTTAGCGGAGATATCTCCCCCTACTTCTTATGCGACAGGCTGCGTTTTTCTTTTTTCTGTAACATGCTCTGTGTGCTCTGATATTTTCTTGTTATTTTTCCTATGTATATTTTCATATATTATGTTGCCGAGGGTGGGTAAGGGCGCCCCCTCCCTCATTTTTTCCTCAGGTTTTTATAATTCTGGCTGGCTCATTGGCGGTCTATGACGGCCTCTGTGCTTGCTTGAACCGGTTGTTCTCATTTTCTGAAGTTATGATTGTCCTTAGCAGGACTTTCTTTCACAATGTTAATGTTATATTGTGTGTGTTTTCTATGTTTTTGTCCCTCTTTTCTTCTCCCCCTCCCCTTCTCCTCCTAATGTGTCCACCCCGGTATGATTTGTATCCGTTTTTCGGCGGCTGTAGATATCATGATTACTGCGCAGGTTTTCCCAGTTCATTTGATGCATGGCTAGTTTGAGTGTCGGCACGTGGAATGTGGGAGGGATCAACTCCCCAGCTAAACGCAGAAAGATTTTGCTCTATCTTCGGAAGGTGGGGATGGATGTTGTTTTCATTCAGGAATCTCACCTTATGCCAAATGAGGTGGTAAAACTGAACACTATGGGTTGGTCTGTGGTAGCCTCTTCCTCCTTCTCTTCTAAGGCTAGGGGAGTGATTATTTTAGCACGGCACACGGTCCCTATCTCTGTCCATGCGATTTTAGATGACACTCAGGGTCGGTATGTACTGGCAGATGTCACATTGTATGCATCCAGGTTCCTACTTTGTAATATCTATGCTCCCAATCAGTACTCTAAGCAATTTTATAAGCTACTCTGAAATTCCTATAATCTTGGGTGGAGATTTTAATTTATATTCTTCTCCAACCTTGGATAAATCCCCCCCCCTCCTCGCGCTCCCCCCTCGTTACCACGTATTGGTATCCCCTATATTTGCTCGCAGTTGTCCTTAGTGGATGTGTGGCGCGCATGCTACCCATTAGAAAGGGAATTTACATGCCTCTCAGCTGCGCACCACACGTTCTCGAGGATTGACTATCTGCTGTTATCTGACTCCTTTTTCTCAAAAGTGGCTGACTCTAAAATTGAGGATATCTTTATTTCGGACCATGCTTTATGCTGGATGAAATTGATGCTCCTCTCAGAAAAATCCTCTTTTCGCTCCTGGCACTTCCCCTCTCATTTAAGTGGCTCTCTGAAATTCCGCTCCTCATTAGATGCAGCGTGGCTGGATTATCATACGCATAATGGAGAAACTCTGAGTGATACCCTCCTTTCTCAAATGGAAGCTAAATATTCATTTTCAAGAGACTGTGGCATTTACAGATATGGCAATAAGTCTGGCAAACTGTTATCCCGTTTGCTAAAAGGCAGACACCCTAAAGTGGTCATTCACTCTCTGCTCACCCAAGGTGGGGACAGAGTACGGACCTCAGCCGAGATTGCTGAGGTGCTACAGTCTTTTTATACCACTCTTTATGTACGTCCTGTTATTAACCAGACCCACAAGTCTAGCTTTTGGTCTTCTACTGATCTGCCTCAAATGTCAGAGTCGCACTGTACCTCTCTTCTTGCATCTATCACCACTGAGGAAGTTTCTTTAGCAATAGCTGGACTGAAGACTGGGAAGACTCCGGGCTCTGACGGTTTTGCCAATGACTACTATAAAATTCTATCTACTAGACTGTGTGAACCTCTTTCTGTCTTAATTAATTCTTTTATACAGGGTGCTTCCTTGCCCCAATATTTTAATTCTACGGTCATAAAGGTTATCCCGAAGCCTGGCCGGGATCCTGAGTCTCCCAGTTCTTATCGTCCGATCTCCCTTCTAAACACGGATTATAAATTGTTCACTAAAATCCTCTCGAATAGACTCAAATTCATAGTCCCTGATATAGTTCATACAGACCAGACTGGATTTGTCTGGGGTCGGCAATCAGTGAGCAATATCCGAAAGGTCTTGACTGTTATGCAGGCCTTTCAGCTTTCCAAACCCACTGACACTAATGTATTATTGTCACTTGATGCCGAAAAGGCGTTCGACCTGGTCACCTGGGACCATCTGTATGAAACACTCCACCGCTTTGGTGCACCTGAGGACTTTGTCTCTCTTATTTCCCGATTATATGAATCTCCCTCCACTCAAGTTTTGGGGAATGGTATCCTCTCATCCCCTTTTCTTATCCAGAGTGGCACACGTCAGGGCTGCCCCTTGTCACCTTTATTATTTGCCTTAGCTTTAGAACCCCTAGCTGTTTCCCTGAGAAATTCTCCCAGATTTACAGGCATAAAAATAATGGACACCATGGTAAAATTATCACTGTATGCTGACGACATGCTTCTATTTATTTCTCATCCTGATACGTCCATCCCTGCGATTGTCTCCCTGATTGAACAATTTGGTTCCTTTGCGGGATACAAAATTAATATATCTAAATCCGAGCTTCTCCTCCTTTCAGGAGACTCTTCCCTCTTTCCATTACACCCGGTCCTGTCCCGATTCCCAGTGGCTCGAGATAGTCTTAGATATTTAGGGGTTCAGATCCCTACTTCCCTCCCGGATCTATATGCGGTTAATTTTGGTCCTATTTTGTCCAAGGTGTCTAAAATCCTTACAGACTGGGCGTCTCTGCCCTTGTCTCTTATGGGTCGCGCAGAAGTTATTAAATCTGTTGTTTTTCCCAAGATTGCTTATTTTCTTCTTATGCTCCCTATTGCCCTTGTTGAGAAAGATGTCCTTTTTCTTAAACAGTGTTTCACTAGATTTCTATGGGCAGGTAAACGACCAAGAGTGAAGAGGGAGGTATGGGAATCCCGGATCCTGTTCTATTTAGTAGAGCAGCGATGTACCGGTATATCACAGACTGGCTTTGGGGCAGATCAGTATTTACGAACTTGCCACTTGAGTTGGCCGTATTCCATCCTTTCTCCCCTGCTGCACTCTTACACACCCCAAACTCCCGTCTCCCATCTGAGATAAAACATAATATTTTATTTTGGCATACATACCGAGCATGGCAGGCCACTCACACTAAAGCCCAGAGAAAATCTGACACCTCTCTTCACACTACGTTTTGGGGTAACCCATGTTTCCTTCCTGGCCTTGATAACGCACATTTTTTGAGTTGGAGAGAAAAGGGGATCGCAGCTATTAGAGACATATATGACCCAGGAGGCAACGCAGTACTTTCTTTCTCTAATATCCAGATAAAATTTGGTATTTCCCACCGGGAATTTTTTATGTACCTGCAGGCTAGACACTTTGCTCAATCCCAGTCTCACTCAATGATTTCTGAGGCTACCACAGACCCGCTGCGCACCTTAATGGTGCTTACTAAAGATTGTCCTTACCATCTTAGTTACTTCAGAAACACCTTTAGGGTCTCATATAGAGACCGGCTCTGGGATTCCGCGTTGTCTTCATGGGCCAGAGATATCCCCAATATGGGATCGTGCGCTGAATTGTTAGATAACATTTTACCCACTTTTAGGTTCTTACACTCTGCCTCTTTGCAAGAGGTTCACTTGAAGACACTCCAAAGGGCATATATAGCGCCTAATCAGAGGGCACACATGGTCCCAGACGACACTGGCTGTTGCATCAAATGTACTGCGCAGAGTGCCACCTTGTACCACAATATGTGGTCTTGCCGGAAATTATCTAAGTTTTGGTACAAGGTGGTCGCTTATCTCAACACAGAATTTAACTTACGGTAAATAAAACGCCCGAGGGCTTGTTTGCTACTTGATTTTAGGGAGTGGTCTCTTGGGCCTGAAGATAGAGACATTGTTCCGGTACTCTCTGTTATCCTGACAATTGCCAAGAAACAAATTCTTAATAATTGGATCAAACCGTCTGCCCCTTCTTTGATGGCTGTGAAACACATGACCCTCCGGATTATTTATTTTGAGAGGCGTGCTACTCTTTCTGAAATTGAATTGGGGGTCAGGCGGTTTGCCAAGAAGTGGGAGAGGTATATTGATACTCTAGACCCGGATGTACAGTCGTTCATCTATAAACTTTTTGAGACCACAACGTGGTATCTATATAGACAAATCGATAGGGCCTCTTGACAACCTAGGCCCATGTACTGTTCCTTTGGGACCCCCTGCTGTTTTCTTAGGAAATGCAATTATATTAATTTTAATAACCCATGCTGTATGTTAAGTCTGATGCCATATGGGTACTGAACCTTCTCTTTAGTTAGAATGGCTAACCATGCCTGAATTACTTCTTTAATATTTTTACTTAGGACTTCTTTGGCCGCTACTCATTCATGATATGATTATACTTGTATTGTTTTCCCCATTTGTTTCTCCCCCCCCCCTCCTCCTGTCTGTCTTCTTTACTGACCTCTCGGGTATACTGATGTCCTGTGAATCCTCAGGTAGAATTGTATGCTTAGCCTTAGGTATATGGTGATTTCTTATGCTAAGGTGCACGTCGGTAATGTCTTCATCATTTCCTAGACCTCATGTAGGTTAAGATTGTTTATCCTTTACCTCTTACTCAAGCCTACAAGTACCGACTATGTATCTGTGGTTTCACTGATGTGGCTTAAAAGCACCTTACGATGGATTATTGTAACTATACCGGTTTTTCTCCGGTTTTTGGTATGTCTGTATCATGAAGGTCTTCCCTGTTCTTGTATTTCTATAAAAAATCTAATAAAAATTGTTGAATTAAAAAAAAAGCAGTCCACTGACACCTAAATCCCTTCTTCCTCTTGTACCCAAGCTCCTGCAAGCCACACCACCAACTCCCTCAACGTCAATTTCCTCCTCAGTCAGGAACGTCAGTAGTCCTGCAGACCATGTCACTGGCAAGACTGAGGAGTCCTCTCCTAACCTGGACTCCTCCAGAGGATCCTTGAGTGATACGCCTACTGCTGCTGCTGCTGCTGCTGCTGTTGTTGCTGCTGTGAGTCGATCGTCAACCCAGATGGGAAGTCGGATGACCACTTGTACTACTTCAAGTAAGCAATTGACTGTCCAACAGTCCTTTGCGAGGAAGATGAAATATGACAACAATCATCCTTTTGCAAAGCGGATAACTCAGGCCTTGACAGCTACTGTATGTTGGTGTTAGACGTGCATCCGGTATCTGCCATTAGTTCCTGGTGGAAGCATTTTGTACCTGGTGGAAGTTGGAGGGTATGCTTTACTATAATATTTACTCTCTAATGGTTATCAAAATGTTTATGGCAGCTGCCCACACCCCCTGTCGAGACTGACTACTCCCTAAACATGGGCCCCATAACTGCATTCCCCAGTGGGCCCTTTATTCTCCAGTCCGACACTGCCTGTACTCACCAACCTCTTGAATTGGATCCTCTTGGGTCTATGTAGTAATCCATTGGTCTTGGCAAAGTAAAAAAAGCTAAATACGAGGTCCCACAGACATGCATTGTACATTGGTGGTCATTCCGAGTTGTTCACTAGCAGTTTTCGTTCGCAGCGCAGCGTTTATCAAAAAAGCGGCACTTCTGCGCATGTGTAAGTGGCGCAATGCGCACGCGCGACGTACTTTCACAACAGCCGAAGTAGTTTCACACAAGGTCTAGCGACGCTTTTCAGTCGCACTGCTCGCCACAGAGTGATTGACAGGAAGAGGGCGTTTCTGGGTGTCAACTAACTGTTTTCAGGGAGTGTGTGGAAAAACGCAGGCATGCCAGATAAAAATGCAGGTGTGGTTGGGGAAACGCAGGTGTGGCTGGCCGAACGCAGGGCGTGTTCGTGACGTCAAAACAGGAACTGAAAAGTCTGAAGTGATCGATAGCGCTGAGTAGGTCTGGAGCTACTCTGACACTGCACAAAATTAATTTGTAGCCGCTCTGCGATCCTTTCGTTCGCACTTCTGCTAAGCTAAGATACACGGCCAGAGGGCGGCGGCTTAGCGTTTGCACGGCTGCTAAAAGCAGCTAACGAGCGAACAACTTGGAATGAGGACCATTGTACAGTGATTAAACCAAAATTACAGGGTCACTTGCGGTCATTCCCATTGAAGCCAATGGGGAAGTGATGATTAGCTGAGAGAGTTGTTCCCACTGACTTCAATGGGAAATGGGACATGTCCATGGGGCTCAAGATTTATAAAAAAAAATGTATTTCACCAAGACCAGTGGATCACTATATTGACCCAAGAGGATCCAATCCAAGGGGTTGGTATGAAATTTTTTTTATTTATTATTTTTATTCAAGGGCCAAAACTTCCAGTGTCAGTCTACTTTCATTATTTTAAAATTTTTGACTTTACTGGCAGACTACAGGTGCCAGCATGCGCTTAATATCCATTCTTCTTATTCAAAATGACAAAATCTGGTGTCTGTGCCCGCTTTACCAACCATTTTCATGCCCAAATGCTTGTTGGTCAAGGCAACTTGCAAGTGGGTGATAAGTAAATGACCACCCTGTGTGGGTTTCAAGTGTCAAATCTGTTGACCAATGCTATTTAACCCTTGCACAACTACAGCTTCTTATTCAAAATGATGAAATCTGGTGTCTGTGCCCGCTTTACCACCATTTTCATGCCCAAATGCTTGTTGGTCAAGGCAAATTGCAAGTGAGTGATATGTAAGTGAATACCCTGTGTGGGTTTCAAGTGTCAAATCTTTTGACCAACGCTGTTTAACCCTTGCACAACTACAGCTTCTTATTCAAAATGATGAAATCTGGTGTCAGTGCCCGCTTTACCACCATTTGCATGCCCAAATGCTTGTTGGTCAAGGCAACTTGCAAGTGGGTGATATGTAAGTGACCACCCTGTGAGGGTTTCAAGTGTCAAATCTGTTGACCAACGCTGTTTAACCCTTGCACAACTACAGCTTCTTATTCAAAATTATGAAATTTGGTGTCTGTGCCCGCTTTACCACCATTTTCATGCCCAAAAGCTCTTTGATCAAGGCAAATTGCAAGTGAGTGATATGTAAGTGAATACCTTGTGTGGGTTTCAAGTGTCAAATCTTTCGACCAACGCTGTTTAACCCTTGCACAACTACAGCTTCTTATTCAAAATGATGAAATCTGGTGTCTGTACCGCTTTACCACCATTTTCATGCCCAAATGCTTGTTGGTCAAGGCAAATTGCAGGTGGGTTATATGTAAGTGACCACCCTGTGTGGGTTTCAAGTGTCAAATCTGTTGACCAACGCTATTTAACCCTTGCATAACTACAGCTTCTTATTCAAAATAATGAAATCTGGTGTCTGTGCCCGCTTTACCACCATTTTCATGCCCAAATGCTTGTTGGTCAAGGCAATTTGCAGGTGGGTTATATGTAAGTGACCACCCTGTGTGAGTTTCAAGTGTCAAATCTGTTGACCAACGCTGTTTAACCTTTGCACAACTACAGCTTCTTATTCAAAATGATGAAATCTGGTGTCTGTGCCCGCTTTACCACCATTTTCATGCCCAAATGCTCTTTGGTCAAGGCAAATTGCAAGTGAGTGATATGTAAGTGAATACCATGTGTGGGTTTACAGTGTCAAATCTTTTGACCAACGCTGTTTAACCCTTGCACAACTACAGCTTCTTATTCAAAATGATGAAATCTGGTGTCTGTGCCCGCTTTACCACCATTTTCATGCCCAAATGCTTGTTGGTCAAGGCAATTTGCAAGTGGATGATATGTAAGTGACCACCATGTGTGGGTTTCAAGTGTAAAATCTTTTGACCAACGCTGTTTAACCTTTGCATAACTACAGCTTCTTATTCAAAATTGAGTTTTATGGTAAGAACTTACCCTTGTTAAAACTCTTTCTGCGAGGTACACTGGGCTCCACAAGTCTGGACAATGGGGTGTAGAGTAGGATCTTGATCCGAGGCACCAACAGGCTCAAAGCTTTGACCTTCTTCCCAAGATGCATAGCGCCGCCTCCTGTATCACCCCGCCTCCCAGCACAGGAGCTCAGTTTAGTTAACCAGCCCAATGCAGTAGCAGGAAAAGAGACGACAACCGTTAGTAGTCACATACACCACACTCTAACGACAAGAGAAGTGTCAGCAGCTAATGCCATATGAACCCAAAGAAGCTAAGTGCGTCAGGGTGGGCGCCTTGTGGAGCCCAGTGTACCTCGCAGAAAGAGTTTTAACAAGGGTAAGTTCTTCCCATAAAACTCGTTTTCTGCTGCGGGGTACACTGGGCTCCACAAGTCTGTACAATGGGGATGTCCTAAAGCAGTTCCTTATGGGAGGGGACGCACTGTAGCGGGCACAAGAACCCGGCGTCCAAAGGAAGCATCCTGGGAAGCAGCAGTATCGAAGGCATAGAACCTTATGAACATGTTCCCGGAGGACCATGTAGCCGCCTTGCACAATTGATCAAGGGTCGCACCACGTTGGGCCGCCCAAGAAGGTCCAACAGACTGAGTAGAATGGGCTGTAATGTGAACAGGACCTGACAGACCAGCCTTCACATAAGCATGCACAATCACCATTCTCATCCACCTGGCTAGGGTCTGCTTGTGAGCAGGCCAGCCACGTTTGTGAAATCCAAACAAAACAAAGAGAGAATCAGACTTTCGAATAGAAGCAGTTCTCTTCACATAGATACGGAAAGCCCGTACCACATCCAAAGACCACTGTATGGGAGACAAATCAGGAGAGACAAAAGCTGGAACCACAATCTCCTGATTTAGGTGGAACGAAGAAACCACCTTAGGCAAATAGGGAGGTTGGATACGCCACACACCCTGAGTGAAAGTATGAACATCAGGTAAAGTCGCAATTTTTCTCTGAAACCACACCGACAAGGCAGAAATATGAACCTTGAGGGAGGCCAGACGCAGGCCTAAATCTAGGCCCGAAGAAAGGTATTAACCAAAAAATATTCGGGTGCTATGAGACAAGATGCTCGCTAAGCAGCAGCCAATATATAGGGGGAAGTCACTCCCAATGTACAACAGCAGACAGCTCCAAAACAGAACATCATACCAACCGACACAAAAACGGGGAAGAAGAAGCTTAGACTCAGAGGAAGAAGAGGGGGGAAGAAAGAAAAACATAAGAAATTAAAACAGACTAAGAATAAGAATAAACCAAAATCATCCATATTTAATCTTTCATCAAAAGTGTTAACAAATGCAGAGGTCTCCCTTCTAAATAGGGGTTTGAAGTTTTCCCCTCATCTACTCCAAATATATTTAATCTTTTTGTGGAACTAAATAGGTTCATACGGACCTTATGCCGTAAAATACATTTTGCCAAATCAAATTTAAGAAAAAATGATGATGAAGCAATGCCCATTCTACTGGATCAAGGCGATGAATCAGCCTTAAAGATCCTAGAAGAATTAGATACTAATTCACCAAAATCTCCACAGAAACTATATGATATATCAAGGAGCCACTTTAGACAAAGATCAGAATTCTTCCAAATTAAAGCAAAAGGCTCTAGTGTGGACATGTTCTATAAAACCACACTGGAAGATTTAAAAAAAACTCTGTATGGATATAGGCTCTAATTCTCAGAGACATAAATCAAATCTCAGCAAACAAGAAAGAAAAGCCTTAAATAAATTGACCAAAGACACTACTATAATCATCAAAGAGGCAGACAAGGGGGGCGGTCTTGTAGTCCAAAATAGAACAGACTACATAACCGAGGCTAAATGACAGTTAGAAGATCCCAACATTTACATCAAATTATCAAGCGATCCCACTAAGGAATTCCTGTCGGAGCTGTTAGAATTATTGGATAATGCTGTAGCCTCTGAGATCATCTCTAAAGAAGAATTTCGTTTTTTATATTTAGAACACCCCGTAACACCTATCTACTATCATCTCCCTAAAATACACAAATCCCTCACTTCACCTCCCGGGTGCCCTATTATTTCCGGTATTCACTCCCTCACTTCCAATCTTTCTTTTTATGTAGATTCACATTTACAGCCACGGGTTTCCTCTCTTCGGTCTCATGTTAAAGATACGACTCACTTTATATCACTCATCACAGATATTAAATGGAAAGATACTTATGCATTTCTCACTTTGGATGTGCAGAGTTTGTACTCAAATATACCTCATCAAAGAGGACTATCGGCCATATCCAACCGACTCGTCCAAGATGGAGATCTTACCGTTAATCACCAAAAATGTATTATAGATTCTATTTAATTCATACTCCGTCACAATTATTTTTTGATTTTGGATTCACATTATTTACAAATTCTTGGTACCGCCATGGGGACCAGGTTCGTGCATTGCTACGTCAACCTTTATATGGGTTAACTGGAAGACCAACATATTTGGGGCGGCGGGCATGGCGCGTCCCTGGTCCTCTATGGTAGGTACATAGATGATTTATTCATCATTTGGGATGGGGATTCACTTTCTGCACAATCATTCGTTGACTCTTTAAATCATAACACGTATAACTTAAAATTCACTCACCAGTACCACTCTCACTATATACATTTTTTGGATTTGAACTTAGAGGCACGCAATGGACGAATACACACTACTAACTTCATCAAAGAGGTAGGCTCAAATGCCTATCTCCACTACTCCAGTGTGCATTATCCCCCTTGGAAAAAGAGTATACCTCGAAGTCAATTGATACGCCTTAGAAGAAATTGTTCTGATCCTGTGTCTTTTGAACTACAGGCTAAAGATATGATTGATTCCTTTGAACAACGAGGCTATCCTACACCCCTATTACAGAAAGCATTAGAAGAAGTGAGATTGATAGATAGAGAAACATTATTGTCCAAAGAAGGAAGACCCAATAAGTACCCCGGAATAGATAAGGAATATCAATTAGCATTTATTACAACCTATAATGATCACTGCCCTCAAATAAAATCTATAATTATAATATACTAAAACAAGATTATTTACTGAGAGATGTTCTCCCAGCAAAACCAGCATTTATCTTTCGAAGGGGACGATCTTTGAAGAATTCCCTTGCACCTAGCCATTTAAGATCTGAGAAGAAACACAATATTATTAGAGAACCCTGGTTTTCATCCATAATGGGTTTCTATAAATGTGGGGGTACTAAATGCATCACGTGTCAGTTTATAGATAAGAAAATAAATTATGTTAAAACTGATAGAGGAGAAAAACAATACAAAATTAAAAGTCACATCAATTGCAATTCGACATATGTTGTTTATATTTTACAATGCGGGTGTGGCCTCTACTATGTAGGTCGCACCACAAGAAAACTTTGGATCAGGTTCCTTGAGCATCGTAGGAACATTCTGAATAGAGTGGCCACACATAGTGTTTCACAGCATTTCAGTGATTATCATAATGGTGACCCTAAGAGTCTTAAACTAATAGGGATAGAACAAATCCCTTTGACAAATAGGGGAGGTGACCGTTTCAAAAAATTATGCCAACAGGAGGTATACTGGATGTTTAGGATAGGATCCATTTATCCAGAAGGTCTCAATGAAGCAATGGAATTAAACATGGTCATTTGATTTGATAAATCATACGAACATGCATCCACTATACCATCACCAATCCATTATCTTTTTACTATTAATCTCTAATCATTATCTACTCAGTCCTTAGTATGTAAATGAATCTGTTCTCTTTTATCCCTACTCTTTCCCTTTTTTCTGGCTCATTAATATATAGAATTAAATGTTATTAATGGTTCGACTTAGATATTCGCTTATTTAGGTACTTGTATTAAACAATTACTGAATGAAATATTTTAATAAGCAATATTATAACTCAATATCTGTCTTTAGTCTAGAATTTATATATATATATATGTATAAAAACACAATTAGCAGAAGTATAAGAATGAGGCTATTTATTCATACATCCATATAAAAACTCCTGTAGAGAGTATGTGGAAGTATTATCCCCCGATTTTTTTGATATGTACTGTATATGGAACTGAAGTGTTATTTCCAGACTGGGTTTCCATGGTTACCGGCCAGGAGTGGCTGGCTGGGGGGAGAGGGGGAACGTCTCCTAGCGACCGCATCGACATGGCGACGGGCCGGGGAGGGCGCATGACTTCTGGGTAGTGTTGCTAGTACACCTGCCTCCCGGGGGTGTGCGTCACTTCCGGACCAGGTCGCCATGGCGACGGCCTGCTAGTAAGCGCTGCTATAGCGCACGTAATCATAACGGGGGACGGAGGGATATGGCGAGTAATAATGGGCCGCCAGACCCGGGGCTCAGATTGGAGGGCCACATATATAAATATACAAGTATGGGCTTATGCCAAATAGAGATCCCATCCGATTATGTGACAAATGATCATGTGATACAGACTAATCACATGACCTCTGATTTAACCTATGAGAAAATCTTAGCTACTGTTTCCCTGACTACAATGGAGTAAACAAACTCCCTGATTGGACTAATACACACTACATTAGATAATTAAAAGCATTTATTAACACTAGAAACAAAAGTTAAGTGTTACTAATGGTCCCTACGGGGAGGTAGTAGGTCTGTCTTCTATATATGTCACAATTGTTTTAAATATTTGAAAGCATTATATGCTTGATTAGTAGAAACTGTGCATCCAGGTGCTAATTAAGCCACCATCTTGTCTAGGGTATATAAACCCCAAACCCAGACAATAACCATACCTTTGAAAAAGCTGCAAGCTCTTTGCAGCGAAATGCGTCAGGTGTTATACATTGGAACAGGACTACTTTCATTTGGACCCGAACCAGCCCGTGTCATCTACCAGTTATCCAGAGGAGCTACAGAGAGGCACCACCTAACCACCGCATTGCATGAGGTACTCATCTATATATGGGACACGCTTCATAATCCTCTAGCGGTGTATGGAAAATACATTGGACTCTCTAATCTCATAAAAGACTCTCCAAATTGGACTCTTTACTGGACTTCAATTTCATCTAAGGGCATCATTTGGAACGGATCCCCTGCATTGCACTATGCTATATGTCCTGACCCAATATATCGGGTAAATTATTCCCCTTTTAAGAATTCATGAATTCATGTGGTATATTAATTATTGCACAGGATACTGTTTTTTAGAAATATTGTTTTTAATAAATTGTTATAAATTTGACACACTTAGTGTAATTAATTGCTCTTTCCTCCTGGAGCGCAGCCTCTCCTTTTCCTCTTTTCTAAATCTAGGCCCTGCTGTAGAAAAGCCAAAAGTTTGGCTGTACTAAACTTGGAAGCGTCATAATGGTTAGATGCGCAACAAACAAAGTAGGAATGCCAGACCCGATGATAAATCCGAGCAGAGGCCGGTTTCTAGGCCCGCAACATAGTTTAATGACCTCTTCAGAAAAACACTTAGCTCTTAAGACGGAAGCTTCAAGAGCCACGCCGTCAAAGACAGCCGGGCTAGATCCTGGTAGACACAGGGGCCCTGAATGAGGAGGTCTGGGCGTTGTGGATGTAGAAGTGGACGCTCTGACGATAGGCCTTGTAGGTCTGAGAACCAGTGCCGTCTGGGCCACGCCGGAGCTATGAGAAGCAGATTTCCTTTTTCTTGCTTGAACTTCCGAATTACCCTGGGCAGTAGTGACACCGGAGGGAACACGTACGGCAGCCGAAACCTCCACGGCATTGCCAGCGCATCCATGAATGCTGCTTGAGGATCCCTTGTCCTTGCTCCGAAGACCGGAACCTTGTGATTGTGTCGAGACGCCATCAGATCCACATCTGGAAGACCCCACCTTTCCACGAGGAGTTGAAACACTTCTGGATGGAGGCCCCACTCGCTGGCATGCACGTCCTGACGACTGAGAAAGTCCGCTTCCCAATTCAGGACTCCCGGAATGAATATTGCCGATATTGCCGGTAGATGGCGTTCTGCCCAACGTAGAATCCGTGAGGCTTCCATCATTGCCAAACAGCTTCGAGTGCCGCCTTGATGATTTATGTAAGCCACTGTGGTGGCGTTGTCCGACTGTACTTGAACAGGACGGTTCTGAATCAAATGCTGGGCTAGGTTCAACGCACTGAAGACCGCCCGCAATTCCAGAATGTTGATCGAGAGGAGAGATTCCTCCTTAGTCCACCGACCCTGCAAGGAGTGCTGCTCCAGCACTGCGCCCCAACCTCTTAGACTGGCATCTGTCGTCAACAGGACCCAGTTGGATATCCAGAAGGGACGGCCTCTGCACAATTGTCGGTCCTGGAGCCACCAGAGTAGCGACAGACGGACCTCCGGAGTCAAAGAGATCATTTGAGACCTGATCCGGTGAGGCAGGCCATCCCACTTGGCTAGAATCAGCTTCTGGAGGTAGCGAGAATGGAATTGAGCATACTCCACCATGTCGAATGCTGATACCATGAGGCCCAGCACCTGCATTGCCGAATGTATCGACACTTGCGGACGAGAAAGGAAGCAACGAATCCTGTCCTGAAGTTTCAGGACTTTCTCCTGAGACAAGAACAACCTCTAGTTGTGAGTGTCCAACAGCACTCCCAGATGCACCATGCTCTGAGCAGGGACCAGGGAGGATTTCTTCCAGTTGATGATCCACCCGTGGGCTTGTAGAAACCAGACCGTCATATCCAGATGACGCAGGAGAAGATCTGGGGAATTTGCCAGGATTAACAAGTCGTCCAGATACGGCAGTATCCTAACCCCTTGACGGCGGAGTACCACCGTCATCACCGCCATAACTTTGGTGAAGACTCGCGGAGCCGTTGTTAAACCAAAAGGTAACGGACGAAACCGGTAATGGTGGTTGCCAATAGCGAACCTCAGGTATTGTTGATGTGACACTGCTATAGGAATATGCAGGTAAGCATCCTGTATGTCCAGGGAGACCATGTAGTCCCCAGGTTCCAAGGCCAGAACTATAGAGCGAAGGGTTTCCATACGGAACTTGGAAACCTTCACAAACTTGTTCAGTGCCTTGAGGTTGAGAATGGGCCGGGAGGACCCATTCGGTTTCGGGACTAGAAACAGCGGAGAATAGTACCCCCGGCCCCTCTGAGCAAGAGGCACCTGTACTGCGACTCCTGTATCCAGGAGGGTCTGTACCACCGAATGCAGAGTGTTTGCCTTTGTCTGGTCTGATGGGACGTCTGTCTGGCAAAATCGATGAGGGGGTCGGTTTTTGAAGGCTATGGCGTAACCTCGAGTGACGACTTCCCGTACCTAGGCATCTGAAGTGGTCTTCAACCATTCCTGGGTATACCCTAGAAGCCGGCCCCCCCACCCTGGGATCCCCCAGGGGGAGGCCCGCCCCGTCATGCGGCAGGCTTATCGGTCTTGGCTGCTGGCTGACGGGCAGCCCAGGCTCTTTTGCGCTTTGGCTTACCAGGTTTGGAAGTGCGGGCATGCTTATGGTACGCCTGACCTTTTGCTTTACCTGAAGGACGAAAGGGGCGAAAGGACGTGCCTTTGGCCTTCGACACAGAAAGAGCTGTATTAGGCAGACAGGCAGTTTTGGCAGTAGCCAAGTCAGCCACTATCTTATTTAAGTCCTCCTCAAACAGAATATCCCCCTTGAAAGGGAGTACCTCCAGGGTTTTTCTAGAGTCCAGATCCACAGACCAGGATCTCAGCCACAATATCCTGCGAGCCAGGACTGACATAGTAGAGGCCTTGGCTGCTAGGATACCGGCATCAGAAGCTGCCTCTTTAATATAGTGAGAAGCTGTGACAATATATGACAAGCATTGTCTAGCATGGTCAGAGGAGATTTCAGCTTCTAACTCCAAGGTCCATGCTTCAATAGCCTCTGCTGCCCATGTAGCTGCAATAGTGGGCCTCTGTGCAGCACCCGTGAGGGTGTAAATCGCTTTTAGACAACCCTCGACACGTTTATCCGTAGGCTCTTTTAGAGACGTGGCGGTAGTGACAGGTAGAGCTGAGGAAACCACCATCCTAGCCACATGTGAGTCTACTGGAGGAGGCGTTTCCCAATTCTTAGACAGCTCTGGCGCAAGGGGATAGCGAGCCAGCATCTTCTTTTGAGGCACAAACTTCGTACCCGGGCTTTGCTAGGGTTCCTGACGTATATCCACTAGGTGGTCAGAGTGAGGTAAAACTTGTTTAATCACCTTCTGACGCTTGAACCTATCTGGTTTCTTAGGAGGAACGGATGGCTCGGGATCATCCATAATCTGCAGAATTAATTTAATAGCCTCCAAAAGATCAGGAACATCCACATGTGAACTACCCTCCCCATCAGCCGTCTCTGAGTCAGAACCTGTGGGGTCAGTGTATGTGCTGTCTTCATCAGACGAGATGTCAGTGACAGCAGTGGATTGTGAGGAGACGGGCGCTCGCTTAGAGGACCTCTTGGACTTAGGCGAGCGTTGGGAAGACTTTTTAGTAGTCAGGGACTGGTTCAACTTCTTTAATTGAGCAGATAAATCGTCCGCCCACGGCGGGTTAGCTGAAGGGACCACATACGGTTGTACCGGCATTGGGGGTCCCATAGGGGGTGTTAGTTTATGAACTAGCGTATGCAGAAGCGTGGAAAAAGCGGCCCACGGTGGGTCATTATGTACCTCCATTGCCACAGTCCCACTGGGGGGGCAAGGAGCCCCCAGAACCAGAGCCCACAGCTGCTATATTCTCCCCATATGTGCCTGTGGCTTCAGCAACACCAGCAGTGTGTTCCGCCCCAGAACCATTACCCTCAGAAGCAGACATGATATAACTTACAGTATGAGGTAACACAGTACAATTATTAGCCGCACTATATCCCTAAACCCAAACCCCTGCGCAGTGTAGTCAGCACCAGCAGAGATAAAGGAGAGATATGGTGACTAAATCACAGAGAAAAATACGTAATACAGTATATCTTTGTGAAAATCCTATATTAAATAACACCTGACGCACCAAGCCCCCTCAGGTTATAGAATATAGGGATAGCAAGTTGAGTGAAAGACACGAGATGGACACCACTCAGCTATCAATGCACACACAGAAAGTCACAGTTTGTACAATGCAGAGGTTATTACAGACAATAATACTGCACTGGTCTAGCTTACACAGCTATATAGTTAATAGATATAACACTACACAGTAAGAAACTGGATGTATATCACAGGGTAATTGTACTATAAACCCCTGACTAAATGCACTCTTTCTTACTAACACTGACTAAAAAGGCAGGTAGAATACTTAAGTGTCATGTAAAGGCACAGCGCTGACAACCAGGCGGCTTTACATAGGAGGATTTGCCCAAGCAGTCCCAGGAACAGTGAGCTAAGGAGTAATGGCGCCGCAGACACTGACAGGGAGTGAGGAAAAGACAGAGATGCAGCTCCAGGGCGGGAACACTTGCTGGAAATGGCGCCCTGGGGCTGGGGGAGGGGCTACAGGTCTAAGCCTTATCCCCCTTGCTGGTAAAACCACCGGGTACTGTGGGCGATATTAAAATCGGTTTTAAGAGAAAACCTGACCTGCGCCCATGCCCTGGTGATCTAGTGGGATCGCCTGTATCCACAGTGTCCACCGCCAGCGCGCCCGGCCCGTCTCCCACTGACCGCGCCGGATCGCGATACAGACAGGGTCCCACTTACCACCTCCCGAAGCGCGGCCACGCGATCCTGGAGAGCCCCAGCCGTGTGTGTCTAACATGAAGAAAACCGGAGCCTCCGCTGTAGGTACCCTGCAACCAGGGCTCGGGAGTGTACAGCGCCGCTGGGGAGAGCTGGAGCTGCAGCAGTGACTGTCACAAGACATTTACCACCGCTGCTGCCCTTGAAGTCTTCACTTTTTACCTCATAAAAAGCTTTTCTCAGGGCTGCTTGGAGCAGCCCCTCTGTTAAGTGCCTGCTTACTGCAGCACCAACTGACAAACTGAGCTCCTGTGCTGGGAGGTGGGGTGATACAGGAGGCGGCGCTATGCATCTTGGGAAGAAGGTCAAAGCTTTGAGCTTGTTGGTGCCTCGGATCAAGATCCTACTCTACACCCCATTTTCCAGACTTGTGGTGCCCAGTGTACCCCGCAGCAGAAATGATGAAATCTGGTGTCTGTGCCCACTTTACCACCCATTTTCATGCCCAAATGTTTGTTAGTCAAGGCAAATTGCAAGTGGGTGATATGTAAGTGACCATCCTGTGTGAGTTTCAAGTGTAAAATCTTTTGACCAACGCTGTTTAACCCGTGCACAACTACAGCTTCTTATTCAAAATGATGAAATCTGGTGACTGTGCCCGCTTTACCACCCATTTTTATGCCCAAATGCTTGTAGGTCAAGGTGAAATGCAAGTGGGTGATATGTAAGTGACTACCCTGTGTGGGTTTCAAGTGTCAAATCTTTTGACCAACGCTATTTAACCTTTGCACAACTACAGCTTCTTATTCAAAATGATGAAATCTGGTGACTGTGCCCGCTTTACCACCATTTCATACTTGCCTACCCTCCCAGAATGGCTGGGAGGCTCCCGAAAATCGGGTGACCCTCCCGGCCCCCCGGAAAGGTGGACAAGCCTCCCGCTTTTCCCCTCGGCCGCCCGCAGCAGTGAACAAGTAGGCGGGCCGAGGGGGTCCGATGACGCGATTCGCGCTGAATCGCGTCATCGTAGCTCCGCCCCCCGCTATGCAGCGCCTCGTTTCTCGGCACAGCACAGCGGTGGGGGTGGAGTCACGATGACGCGACCCTGATGCAACGCCCCCGGATCGCCCATCCTGCTGCCGGCCACGCCCCCGAACCGCCCGTCCTGCTGCCGGCCACGCCCCCATTCACCTACAACGCTGCCTCCTCCCGGAGGAGGAGGCAGCAAAGTAGGTAAGTATGCCATTTTCATGCCCAAATGCTTGTTGGTCAAGGCAAATTGCAGGTGGGTGATATGTAAGTAACCACCCTGTGTGGGTTTCAAGTGTCAAAACTTTTGACCAACGCTATTTAACCTTTGCACAACTTCAGCTTCTTATTCAAAATGATGAAGTCTGGTGTCTGTGCCCGCTTTACCACCATTTTCATGCCTAAATCATTTTTGTTTAATGCAAAATGTCATGTAAATTGGGGTAGGGGACACTACTTGAAGTTTATGCAATGTTAACTTAGTGATCTATTCTTATTTAATTTATTTTAATATAATATTTTCTGAATAAGAAGCTGGAGTCGAATAAGAAGTGAATAAGAAGCTGGAGTCGAATAAGAAGCTGGCCGAATAAGAAGCTAACACTTCAGCCTCGTTACAGGACGTGCGTTTCTGTCTCCAGATGCCGATGTAATATACAGTATGCAGCAGGTATTACGTGTATTGTGTGTATTATTAGAAAGAGATGGGATTCATTCATATATATATGAGAGAGGACCCCAGCAGCAGCAGCAGCTGTGCTGCACTGAGACTGATGACAGGCAGCAGGAAGGAGCCTGGCAGCAGTGAGCAGCCTCTTCCTCACATGCAATCAATGCTGCGTCCCCGGCTGCTGCCATAGCAGAGTGTGTGCCTGTCCTCTCTGCCTCTCTCTCCCCCATCATCAGGCTCCTGAGGGAGGAAGGATCAACACAAATACTGTCTTCATCCTCTGCACAGCATACAAACCCTGCCCGAGAATGAATAAAAGCTAGAGGTGCAGGCACAAACATCCATGCAATGAAGGAAAAGGCAGTGCAATAGGTAGGTTGTTATTTATCACTCGTTGTTGTATTGCTCATCTCCTAAAATGTCCCTAGCTGTGTCCCCATTTTCTGCACCTAGTTCCTTGTTTCTGCTGATGTGTGGAGTGGGTCTGCTGATGTGGGGTGATGAAGCTGCAGCCAGGCAGGCCCTATGTGCAATTGTCTGGTGTGTTTTTTTGTGATGCTTTACATTTGCATACTGCTGAATGCTGTTAAACTGGATATATCCAAGCCCATCCGAGAATCACAGATATAATTCTCATTTGCTGCATGTGCCTGGGATTTATGCAGTGTCTCTTGTATGTTATGTGTGGCATACCGAACCCATCTCTTTGGTTTAGATAATATGTGTGAGCGCAGCTTACAGGTGAAATATACAGCACTTTGGTCCCCTCCCCCAAATTACAGGAGGTTGTCATGGTGACGGAGCTGCCAGCTGCAGCAGCACTGTAGTTGTGAATGGGGAGGAGATGAGGGAGGGACGAGTCCAAGGTACAGTTCACACAACAAAACCGAGGCTGATGGAGATGGGCAGAGAGACTACAAAGATATCACATAGCTTGTTATACATTAAGTACAGTAAAATATTGTTACTAAGAAATATAAAAGACAGGGAAATATAATTAAGGTTAGGGTCTGGAGATTCATGTTCAGGTCTGTAATATGTTCTACCATTCTAGTATTTTAAGTGAGAGAGAGAAATGCAAATTAAAACTATTTAAACTAGGTATGATGAGAGTATGGAAATAGAAATTCATCTGGATCATTAAAAAAAAACAAAAGAAAAACTGTATATCAGCATGAAAAAAGTTTAATTTTGTAATTCGCACCCATGTAAACTTGTATTAGGTCAGTAGCAGGGCATGCTGGGATGTGTAGTTCAACAACAGCTGGAGTGCCAAAGGTTCCCCATCACTGATCTAGGGAATACTGATCCATATTGTGGTTCTATAAAGGGGTATCCGGTCTCTAGGTTGACAATACTTAGGTCAACACTGTCTAGGTCGACCACTATTGGTCGACAGTAAGTAGGCTGAGATGGTTTCTAGGTCGACAGGGACTCTAGGCCGACATGACAAAAGGTCAACATGAGGTTTTTAAAAAAATATTTTTTGAACTTTTTCATACTTTACGATCCAAGTGGACTACCATCGGGAACGGTAACCCCTTGCCTGATGCATGGCGAGCGAAGTGAGCCATGCGAGTGGACACAGTGCACAAATTGGGGATCCCGATCACTGTACGGAAAAAAATGACACCAAAAAAAGTACAAAAACTCACATCGACCTTATGTTGTGTCGACCTAGTACATGTCGACCTAGAGTCCCTGTCGACCTAGAAACCATGTCTACCTAGTTACTGTCGACCAATAGTGGTCGACCTAGACACTGTCAACCTAAGTGTGGTCGACCTTGCATACCACACCCCTATAAAGGGGGGTGGGGAGTTGGTTCCATTGGTTATTGAGTCTTCTTATGGTTCCATCTATCTGCGGGATATTGAGTCATACTATTATACCCTCACCTAGGGGATATTGAACATTACTGTGCATCCATCCATGTGGGGAATATTGAGTCATACTAAGGTTCCATACTTCTTGTGGAGTTTAAGTCATAGCATGGTTCCATCAATCTGGGGGGATAGTGAGTCATGCTATGGTTAAATCCATTTTGGGATATTGATGCTATGGTACCATTCATTTAGGGAATAGTGAGTCTTATTATGGTCCCATCCATCTGGGTGATATTGCTCCATATTGCAGTTTCCCTCAAAGCACTGTGATGGTTTTTGATACAAAATTTCAAAATAAATAAATAAAAAAGAGACAAGACAAGATTGTTCAGTGTTTTGTCAAAGGGAACCCTGAATAATTAATGCTAAAGATATGTATCTATCTCACGTATTTGGACACATACCTGGACCTTTTTAGCCTAGGCTCAGATTATGCTTTTTTACCAATGGTTCAGTTTTGATTTAATAGATACGTACCTAATTTCCAAATTTTAGTTACGTGTATAAAATAAGGTTGGATATTTGCTTTTGTTATTTTTCTTACCACACACTGTAGTGGCTTGTCCATTATGTAGCAAATAAAAACAAGCCGGCAAGAAAATATTTTATTTATGGACTATTGTTATCTCAGATGGGATTTCTCCAGCAGGAGAGCTGTGACATAGGGGGTCATTCCGAGTTGATCGCACGCTGCAACTTTTTGCAGCCCGTGCAATCAACTAGACGCCGCCTATGGGGGAGTGGATTTTTGCATAGCTTGTGCAGCCCTGCTATGCAAAAAAAGTTTTGTGCAGAAGTAGACTAGGGTAAGAGTTACCCTGTGCGATCAATCCAGCGTTGCAGGTACCGGAATTGACGTCAGACATCCGCCCTCCAAACGCCTCGACACGCCTGCGTTCTGATCTCCATGCACGAAAACGGTGAGTTAACGCCTGGATCTGCCTTCCTCCTGTCAATCTTCTTGCAGTTGCTGCTGCGACCTCTTTCTTCATTGGAGGCATCGCTGACCGGCGACTCAGTCGCTGGGCAACGGCGTGACTGTGCAATGCGGCCGCCGTGCATGCGCTGTTCCAACCCGATCGCGCGGTTGCGAAGAAGTGCAGTGTGCGATCGAGTTGGAATGACCCCCTTAGGGGGGATCAGACCTGATCGTAGCAGCAAATTTGTTAGCAGTTGGGCAAAACCATGTGTACTGCAGGGGAGGCAGATATAACATGTGCAGAGAGAGTTAGATTTGGGTGGGTTATATTGTTTCTGTGCAGGGTAAATACTGGCTGCTTTATTTTTACACTGCAATTTAGATTGCAGATTGAACACACCACACCCAAATCTAACTCTCTCTGCACATGTTAAACCTGCCTCCCATGCAGTGCACATGGGAGGTAATTCTGAGTTGATCACAGCAGGAACTTTGTTAGCAGTTGGGCAAAACCATGTGCACTGCAGGGGAGGCAGATATAACATGTGCAGAGAGAGTTAGATTTGGGTGGGTTATTTTGTTTCTGTGCAGGGTAAATACTGTCTGCTTTATTTTTACACTGCAATTTAGATTTCAGATTGAACACACCCCACCCAAATCTAACTCTCTCTGCACGTTATAT
Organism: Pseudophryne corroboree; assembly: GCF_028390025.1. Classification (NCBI taxonomy): domain Eukaryota; kingdom Metazoa; phylum Chordata; class Amphibia; order Anura; family Myobatrachidae; genus Pseudophryne; species Pseudophryne corroboree. Next base: position 381,658,554 of record NC_086445.1, on the reverse strand, counting down.
CTGCCTCCCCTGCAGTGCACATGGTTTTGCCCAACTGCTAACAAAGTTCCTGCTGCGATCAACTCGGAATTACCCCCATGGTTTTGCCCAACTGCTAACAAATTTGCTGCTATGATCAGGTCTAAATTACCCCCTTACTGAGAAAGTTGACAGGAAGCAAGTATGGTGCAGTATGAAAGGACATTTGGGAAGGTGACAGTCAGGCTTGAGGAAGTCTGTAACATCACAAGGTAGGGTCATATACAAACCCAGCCTATAAAATATGGCCAAATTGCACAAAATATAGTTTTAGTGACATACATATCTTTTATAGCTCTAATACTAATACTAACTGAATTAAGGAATTATTAATAATTAATTAAAATTTTATTTTTGTGAACCACTCATTTATAAGAAGGGGTACAAAAAATATTGGGGCAGATATATTAAGCCTGGAGAAGCGATAAAGAAGTGATAAAGCAGTGATAAGTGCAAGGGGATAATGCACCAGTCAGCTCCTGTCATTTTTCAAATCCGTAATGATTGCCTGGCGCGTTATCATCTTGCGCTTATCACTGCTTTATCACGTCTCCAGGTTAATACATCTGTCCCTTTTAGAAATTAATAATGCTGAGCACTAATACCACAAGTATTGCCTGATCAACTTATTTTTCTTAGAGGGCCTAATTATCAAATAATATTTGTGGGATTTTCCCCCAAAACAGACATTTTCAGGGGATACCCAATGCATAAATATTTAGAATCCCTTGAAAGTACTGTGGAAGTTTTGCAGCAGATTTCGGTCCCTCCATTTCTGACAGCAGCCGCTGTCCCCATACATTTCTATTTCTATCAGATTTACCATGCTCCAGATGACATTATCCTACAGATTACTATTTTGCAAAAATTACGAGGAGAGGGGTCCTCTGGAACCCTACCCAACTATGGGGGTGATTCAGACCTGATCGCTTTGCTGCTAAATTTGTTGTCCTGCGTTCAGATAGTCGCCCCCCAAGCGGAGTGTATATTCGCTGTGCAAGTGTGTGATTGCATGTGTATGCCAAGCTGCAAAAAATCTCTCAGTCAGCGGACAGCTGCAAATCCGTTTGCACCACACTCACCATGTAATGATGTTTCCACTGTGTGCAGTCTGTGCACAGCCCAGGACTTACTCCTGCAGTGCGATAAGAACAGGCGGATCGGGTTCGGAAATGACGTCACACACCCTCTCTGAAAACGCTTACCTGACACTCCCAGAAAACGGTCAGTTATCACCCCCAAACGGCCTCTTCCTGTCAATCAGCATGAAAATGGCTGTGCCGTTGAAATGTTCGCACCAGCCTGTCGCTGTCCGGCGATGCCTGTTGTTGTTTGCCAACGTGCGTGCGCATTACGGTGCATACGCATGCGCAGTCTAACGATGATCGACCGCTGTGCGAAAACGCACAGCAGCGATCAGGTCTGAATCGGGCCCTATGTCCGCTGCACAGGCATGTTCTGCTGCATGGCCTGTGCTCCTGATATACAGTAGAAAGGAATTGTTTGCTTTTGCAATCATGTCCCTTCTTTACCCATGGCAGGCAGTAGCGAATTCCCCACTAGGCACTTGAGTCACATGCCTAGGGGTGGCACTTGTTTGGGGGCGGCACTTGGATGCTTGTGTTGGTACTGTCATGCTAAAAAGTACCAGTAACTGCAACATATTTCCACTGAACTGTTCCATATGCCATCCTGAATGGAATGTAAATGGGTAGGACATGCACATATTGCCCCTGTAAGCTGTCTTACTTAGTAAATATGTATATATAATTCAAATGTTATAGTTAGTGGTGTTTTTTTATTTTATTAAATTGGCTATCATCAAATGAGAGCTTATTACCAATCAATAAAAATAATAAAATTAGGCAGGCAGGGGGCGGCCTTTACTGTTGTGCCTAGGGGCGCCCTCACACCTACATCTGCCCCTGACGGCACGGGCACGGCATCTGCCCCCTATCACTCGCTGTTCTGCTTAGTTTAGAGCAGAGCAGCGGTGAATAGACTATTCCAGTGAGCCAGAGGGACTGGGGGCGTGGCAAGCAGCTCATAGAGCGCTGCCCGTGCCCCCCACTGTGACGAAAATGGGAGGCGCCCCCTTTTTGCCTAATTCAAGCCTCCGGATATTGAGAGGTATGGTATGTGGTAGATTTGGGAAATTCTAGTTCATTATTTTCAACAAGGGTTTTCAGTGGCGTAACTAGAAAGTTTTCTCCCCCGAGCCAAAAAAAATTCTGACAGAGGATTCATGCACTGGGTGTCATGCTCGTTGCCAAGGGGTAATACTCGTTGCCAGGAGTTTTATGTGCTGGGTGTCATGCTCGTTGCCAAGGGATAATACTTGTTGCCAGGAGTTTCATGCACTGGGTGTCATGCCCATTGCCATGGGGTAATGCTTGTTGTCAGGGGTTTCAAGCGCTGGGTGTCTAATGCTCGTTGCCAAGGGGTAATGCTTGCTGCCAGGGGTTTCATGCGCTGGGTGTGTGATGCTCGTTGCCTAGGGGTATTGCTTGTTGCCACAGGTTTCATGCGCTGGGTGGCTAGTCCGCATGTCAGTGTAACTGAATCAGCGGCGGCACCCCCGCAGACCTGCACTTCTAAGCCTCCGCTGCGGAGGTGGTAGTTACGCCACTGAGTGTTTTTTTTTACATAGGGTTGAATTGCAAAAAGAGTGAGGAAAGAACTGGGAAATTTCTTTAAGGTCTCATTACTTTAGTGTACAGAAAGTAGGAAGGGAAGCATTAGTCTCCTGCAAATAGTCTTATCATGCATGTTATTCAGTTCACTGCCATCTGATACTGCTGGGGTATATTTTGGGTTTATCTAGGTTACATGTCTGTTCATCATTTGCAATCAGTCCAATTGACCTTCTGTATCTCAACAGGCAGCGTTTGCTTACCTCTCCACTCCATTTATACCTGATTGCATCTCATTGCAGTAATGCACCATGCATTTACGTGTATGAAAGACATTTAGTAGAACCAATGATATGACAGTCACTAACATGCTTTACTAATGATATATGACAGTCACTAACATGCTTTACTATATTGTCTATTGGTCGCTAGGCTGCTCTCTGTATTGTATAACAGTCAATGGGGGTCATTCCGAGTTGTTCACTCGCAAGCTGCTTTTAGCAGCTTTGCACACGCTAAGCCGCCGCCTACTGGGAGTGAATCTTAGCTTATCAAAATTGCGAACGAAAGATTCGCAATATTGCGAAAAGACTTCTCTGTGCAGTTTCTGAGTAGCTCGAGACTTACTCTGCCAGTGCGATCAGTTCAGTGCTTGTCGTCCCTGGTTTGACGTCACAAACACACCCAGCGTTCACCCAGACACTCCTCCGTTTCTCCAGCCACTCCCGCGTTTTTCCCAGAAACGGTAGCGTTTTTTCGCACACACCCATAAAACGGCCTGTTTCCGCCCAGAAACACCCACTTCCTGTCAATCACATTACGATCACCAGAACGAAGAAAAAACCTCGTAATGCCGTGAGTAAAATACCTAACTACATAGCAAATTTACTTGGCGCAGTCGCACTGCGGACATTGCGCATGCGCATTAGCGACTAATCGCTCCGTTGCGAGAAAAAAATAACGAGCGAACAACTCGGAATGACCCCCAATAGGCTGCTCTCTGTATTTTATATTAGCCACTAGAATGCTGTCTGTACTGTACTGTCTCTATAATGCTCTCTATTTTGGATATCGGTCTCTGGAAGGCTCTCTGTATGTATTGTCTCAGGGATTGTCTAGAAGTTCCTAAAATGTTTTCTATTTTTGTGACTCCAAAATTAAACATTGGGGTAGACAGGACATTAGGTGCTACTATTTGCCTAGTACGGCCTAAGCTTTTACTTAGGCCCCAACCACGAGAACTTTAAAGAAATTATTACAATGAAAACGAGATTTATGGTAAGAACTTACCGTTGTTAAATCTCTTTCTGCGAGGTACACTGGGCTCCACAGGGAATGACATTGGGGTGTAGAATAAGATCTTGATCCGAGGCACCAACAGGCTCAAAGCTTTGACCTTCTTCCCAGAATGCCTAGCGCCGCCTCCGTGCACAGGAGCTCAGTTTTTGTTAACCAGTCCAATGCAGTAGCAGGCAAAAGAGACAACTGTCAGTAGCCACATACAGCACATTCTCGCGACAGGAGAAAGTGTCAGCGGCTAATGCCATACCAACCCAAAGTAGCTAAGTGCGTCAGGGTGGGCACCCTGTGGAGCCCAGTGTACCTCGCAGAAAGAGATTTAACAACGGTAAGTTCTTACCATAAATCTCGTTTTCTGCTGCGGGGTACACTGGGCTCCACAGGGAATGACATTGGGGATGTCCTAAAGCAGTTCCTTATGGTAGGGGACGCACTGTAGCGGGCACAAGAACCCGGCGTCCAAAGGAAGCATCCTGGAAGGCGGAAGTATCGAAGGCATAGAACATTATGAACGTGTTCACCGAGGACCACGTAGCCGCCTTGCACAATTGATCAAGGGTCGCACCAAGGCGGGCCGCCCAAGAAGGTCCAACCGATCGAGTAGAATGGGCCTTTATGGTAGCAGGAGCTGGAAGGCCAGCCTGTACATAAGCATGTGCAATCACCATTCTAATCCATCTGGCCAGGGTCTGCTTGTGAGCAGGCCAGCCACGTTTGTGAAAACCAAACAGAAAAAAGAGAGAATCCGACTTCCTGATGGAGGCAGTTCTCTTCACATAGATACGGAGAGCCCGTACCACATCCAAAGACCGCTCTTTGGAAGACAATTCAGGAGAGGCAAAGGCCGGAATCACAATCTCCTGATTAAGATGGAAAGAAGACACCACCTTAGGTAAATACGGTGAAAAATCAGATATGGTGACCTACTAGATAAGGCACCCAAATCCGACACCTGTCTAGCAGAGGCAATAGCCAGCAGAAACAAAACCTTAAAAGAAAGCCACTTAAGGTCTCCAGATTCAAGAGGCTCAAACGCCTCTAGAACCACTGACAAGTCCCAAGGAGCCACAGGTGGGAAATAAGGAGGTTGAATCCGCAACACACCCTGAGTGAACGTATGAACATCAGGTAAAGTCGCAATTTTTCTCTGGAATCAAACCGACAAGGCAGAAATATGAACCTTGATGGAGGCCAGACAAAGGCCCAAGTCCAGGCCCTGTTGTAGAAAGGCAAAAGTTTGGCCGTACTAAACTTGTAAGCGTCATGATTGCTAGATGCGCACCAAGCAAAGTAAGAATTTCTAAACCCTATGGTAAATCCGAGCAGAAGCCAGTTTCCGGGCCTTCAGCATAGTTTGAATATCAGCCTCAGAAAAACCTTTGGCCCTCAAAACGGAAGCTTCAAGAGCCACGCCGTCAAAGCCAACCGGGCTAAATCCTGATAGACACAGGGGCCCTAAACGAGTAGATCTGGGCACTGCGGAAGTAGAATGGGATGCTCTATCGAGAGACCCTGAAGGTCTGAGAACCAATGCCGTCTGGGCCACGCAGGAGCGATCAGATGTAGGATTCCTCCTTCTTGCTTGAACTTCCTTATTACTCTGGGCAGGAGTGACACCGGAGGGAACACGTATGGCAGCTGAAAGTTCCATGGAATTGCCAGTGCATCCACGAACGCTGCTAGAGGATCCCTTGTCCTTGCTCCAAAGACCGGAACCTTGTGATTGTGTCGAGACACCATCAGGTTCACATCTGAAAGGCCCCACCTGTCCACGAGGAGTTGAAACACTTCTGGATGGAGGCTCCACTCTCCGGCGTGTACGTCCTGACGACTGAGAAAGTCTGCTTCCCAGTTTAGGACACCCGGAATGAACACTGCCGATATGGCTGTCAGATGGCGTTCCGCCCACTGAAGAATCCTTGATACTTCCCTCATTGCCATGCAGCTTTGAGTGCTGCCTTGATGATTGATGTACGCCACTGTGTTGGCGTTGTCTGACTGTACTTGAACAGTTCTGTTCTGTATTAAATGCTGGGCCAAGTTCAGAGCATTGAACACCGCCCGCAGTTCCAGAATGTTTATCGGGAGGTGAGACTCCTCCTTGGTCCACTGACCCTAAAAGGAGTGTTGCTCCAACACAGCGCCCCAACCTCTCAGACTGGCATCCGTCATCAGCAGGACCCAGCTGGAGATCCAGAAGGGACGACCCCTGCTCAATCGTTGGTCCTGAAGCCACCAGCTCAGTGACAGACGGACCTCCGGAGACAAGGTGATCATTTGAGACCTGATTCGGTGAGGCAGGCCATCCCACCTGGCAAGAATCAACTTTTGCAGAGGGCGGGAATGGAATTGAGCGTACTCCACCATGTTGATAGCCGACACCATGAGACCTAGCACTTGCATTGCCGAATGCATCGACACTTGCAGACGAGATAGGAAGCATCGAATTCTGTCCTGAAGCTTCAGGACTTTCTCCTGAGACAAGAACAACCGCTGGTTGTGAGTGTCCAACAACTTCCCAGGTGCACCATGCTCTGAGCAGGGACCAGGGAAGATTTCTTCCAGTTGATGAGCCACCCGTGGGCTTGCAGAAACTGGATAGTCAGATCCAGATGGCGTAGGAGAATTTCTGGGGAATTTGCCAGGATCAACAAGTCGTCCAGGTACGGTAGGATCCTGACCCCTTGATTGCGGAATACAGCCGTCATTACCTCCATGACCTTGATGAAGACTCGAGGAGCCGTGGTCAAACCAAAAGGTAATGCCCGAAATTGGTAATGGAGGTTGCCAACCGCAAACCTCAGGTACTGCTGATGCGACACTGCAATGGGAATATGCAGGTAAGCATCCTGTATGTCCAGGGAGACCATATAATCCCCAGGTTCCAAGGCCAGAACAGTAGAGCGAAGAGTTTCCATACAAAACTTGGAGACCCTCACAAATTTATTCAAGAATTTGAGGTTGAGAATGGGCCGGGAGGACCCATTCGGTTTCGGGACTAGGAACAGCGGTGAATAGAACCCCTTTCCTCTCTGAGCCAGAGGCACCTGTACTACCACTCCTGTGTCCAGGAGGTACTGTACCACCGAATTAAGAGTTTTTGCCTTCACCTGATCTGAAGGGACATCTGTCAGGCAAAATCGATGAGGGGGACGATTCTTGAAGGATACGGCGTAACCTCGAGTGATGACTTCCCGTACCCAGGCATCGGAAGTGGTCATCAACCATACCTGGGTATACCCTAGAAGTCTGCCCCCCACCCTGGTATCCCCCAGAGGGAGGCCCGCCCCATCATGCGGCAGGCTTGTCAGTTTTAGAAGCAGGCTGATGGGCACCCCAGGCCCTTTTGGGTTTGGGCTTATTGGGTTTGGAAGTGCGAACCTGTTTCGGGTACGCCTGACCTTTTGCTTTCCCTGAAGGACGAAAGGAGCGAAATGGAGTACTTTTAGCCTTCGGCACCAAAGGAGCAGTACTAGGTAGACATGTTGTTTTAGCAGAGGCTAAGTCAGCCACTATCTTGTTGAGTTCTTCTCCGAAAAGAATGTCTCCCTTAAAATGGAGTACCTCCAGGGCTTTCTCAGAGTCCAGATCCACAGACCAGGACCGTAACCAGAGAATCCGTCGAGCCAAAATGGACGTAGGAAAAGCCTTGGCCGCCAGAATACCGGCATCAGAATCCGCCTCCTTAATGTAATGAGAAGCTGTGACAGTATAAGACAGACATTGTCTAGCATGATCAGAAGTGTTGGAAGGCAACTCCGCCTCCAGCTCCTGAGCCCACACTTCAACAGCCTCCGCAGCCCATGTCGCTGCAATGGTGGGCCTATGCGCAGCACCAGTTAAGGTGTAAATTGCCTTTAAACAACCCTCCACACGCTTATCCATCGGTTCTTTCAAAGACGTGACGGTAGTTACCGGCAGAGCTGAGGATTCCACCTGCCGCGCCACCTGCGAATCCACTGGCGGGGGTGTCTCCCAATTTTTACTTAGCTCCGCAGCGAGGGGGTAGCGAGCTAGCATCTTCTTGTGAGGCATGAATTGCTTTCCTGGATTTTCCCAGGACTCCTGACGTATGTCAACTAAATGGTCAGAATGATTTAAAACTTGTTTAACCACTTTCTGATGTTTAAACCTGTCCAGTTTCTTAGCAGCATCAGGCTCTGGATCATCAGTAATTTGAAGAATGGTCCTAATAGCCTCCAACAAGTCAGGAACATCCACCTGTGAAACAGAATCCCCATCAGAAGCGTCGGAATCAGAATCTGTGGGGTCAGTATAAACACCATCCTCATCAGACGAGGAGTCTGGGACGTTGGTGGATTGTGAGGAAGTAATGGCCCGCTTAGAGGACCCTTTGGTCTTAGGCGGGTGAAGGTTAGACTTCTGAGTAGTCAGTGATTGGTTCAATTGCTTTAGCTGAGCGGACAGTTGACCTGCCCATGGCGGGTTAACCGCAGGGACCATAAGCGGTTGCACCGGCACAGGAGGTCCCGTAGGGGGCGTTAGTCTAGTTACCAGCGTATTCAATAGCGTGGAGAAGGTAGCCCAAGGTGGGTCATTAGGAACCACCATTGCTACAGTCCCACTTGGGGGTAAGGATCCCCCAGAACCTGAACCCTCAGCTGCTATGTTTTCCTCAAATGTGTCTGCAGCGTTACCACCACGCAATGTGGGATCAGCTCCAGCACCATTGCCCCATGTAACAGACATATTCAAAAGCTCAATGCAGGGCAACCCAGTACAATATCAGCAGCACAATACCTGACAAGAACCCCCTGTGCAGTGTAACAGCACAAACAGGGAATTCAAGAGGTATATGGTGACTAAAAATCACAGAGAAAAATACACACTGAGTATATCCTGTGAACTACCCATATTAAATGATAAACCTGACGCACTTAGCCCCCTCAGGTTACAGAATATAGGGATAGCAATCTGAGTGAGATACACGAAATGGAGGTCACACAGCAGCTATATGCACACACACATAGTCACATTGTACAATGCAGAAATTATGACATGCAAAAAAACTGCACTGGACTAGCAATACAGAGTAGTACTATGTATAGCTATACACTCAATAGATATAACAATGCACAGTAAAGACTGTATGTATATCACAGCGTACTTGTACTATATAACCCTGACTAAATGCACTCTTTCTTAACTAACACTGTCAGCAGACATGTAGAATAATTAAGTGTCCTGTAAAATGCACAGCGCTGACATGCAGGCGGCTTTACAGAGGAGGATTTGCCCAGACAGTCCCAGGATCAGCTCAGCTTGTCCTAATGGCGCTCAAACGCTGACAGGGAGTGAGGGAGGGAGAGAGATGCAGCTCCAGGGTGGGAACATTTACTCTAAATGGCGCCCTGGGGGAGGGGCTACAGGTCAAAGCCTTATCCCCCTGCTGGACTTCACTGCTGGGTACTGTGGGCTTATATAAATGGTTTATGAGAGAAAACTGACCTGTGCCCTTGCCCTGGTGGTCTAGTGGGGTCCCTGTACTACCACAGTGTCCACGCCAGCGCACGCGGTCCGCCTCCCACCGGCCGCGCGGGATCGCGATTTATAGCGGGTCCCGCCGGGGGGACTCACTTTCTAACACAGTCAGTGTCCCTGCTGCAGCCCTTGAAGTCTTCATTTTTCTTTAAAAGCTTCTCCTCAGGGCTGCTGGAGCAGCCACCCTGTTGTATGCCTGCTTACTGCATGGCACCAACTACAAAACTGAGCTCCGCTGCATGGAGGCGGGGTTATAGAGGAGGCGGCGCTAGGCATTCTAGGAAGAAGGTCAAAGCTTTGAGCCTGTTGGTGCCTCGGATCAAGATCCTACTCTACACCCCAATGTCATTCCCTGTGGAGCCCAGTGTACCCCGCTGCAGAAAGTAAAAATAATTTGAACATTACCAAGGCAGGTCGTAGAAAATGTTCAGTTAGTGTCACAGCAGCATTTGGCCCTTATACATTGTTTTCAATATGTTCTTGCTGTTTATGATTATCCCATCACCATCTACTTCAGATGAATACAGTAGGCATTGATGGAGTTAACCATAAATTCAACTGAATGGAACTTTTTTCTGCTTCTGCGTGTTGTTTTTTTTCTGCACCACTCTAAGGCCCCCATACATCTGTAATTAATTGGGCAATTCTGCTTGTTGCAGATGTTTGTCCCAGAAAATCGCAGATGTATGGGGTTCCTGATTAGCGATTCAGATCAAAATGTGATCAGGTTTAATATCAGTGACTATTCAGGGCTTTTGATTAGTAACATATGGCGCAGATCGACTGCTATCTGACTGCTATCTGTAAATTGTGAGTATGGCATACCAAGTGTCTCCTGTGGCAGCAGCGCAGGATTTGGAGGGAATCTGTCACTGTCCTCGAATGTGGCTGAGGCCGCGGACATGGCAATGGATCTGGATCCCGGAGGATCCAGTCCCCGCCAGTCATTAATGCAGAGTTTGGCATAAGCCATAGGGCAGTGGTGGTGGGATACCATGGCTGGCCAACTTGCACAATGGCAGAGGGGTATGGGATTCAAGGTCGACAGTGTCTAGGTCGACACACATTAGGTCGACACCTATTGGTCGACAGTGACTAGGTCTACACAGGGAATAGGTCGGCACGGCCATTAGGTCAACATGAACATGGTCGACATGGAAAAATGTTGACATGGGTTTTTAATTTTTTTTGTTTCGTTTTCTTCGTAAAGTGACGGAGAACCCCAATTAGTGCACCGCGCCCCCTCGCATGGCTTGCTGCACTCGCCATGCTTCGGGCAAGGTGCCTCACTGCGCTCGGCACAGGTTACCATTTCCCATTGTAGTCCACGGGGATCGTAAAGTATGAAAAAGTTTAAAAAAATGAAAAAAAATGTGAAAAACTCATGTCGACCTTGATCATGTCAACCTAATGGTCGTGTCGACCTATTATCTGAGTCGACCTACTCAATGTTGACCAATAGGTGTCGACCTAGACAGTGTCGACCTAGAGTCCGGATACCATGGCAGAGTAACCCATTGGTTGGTTTGGTTGAGGTGCCATTTTTAAAATTTAAGGTGGCCTAGGCGAGCCAATAGTGGCTCACCATGTCATTACCCAACCCCCTCGGGCTGGCTTATATGAGACACTGTGAGGCAGTGGCAGAGAGTCTATCAGCAGTAAAAATGCAGGCAAAAGTGTCCTGGAAGAAAGAAGACGCTGGGGGTTCTGGGCGGCTGCAGCTATGCAAAAGAGCTTAAAGGCTGTTGCCCACCAGATAAGTGTGTAAAGAAGATGCCAAAAGACCTGGGGGGCAGCCGTGCTAAAAAGCTCATATTTTTTAACAGATGGACTATGTTGTAGTTCTGTAAGTGCCGGCATGCCGGGGCAGTGCTTGCTGGTACCTGTAGTCCACCTGAAAAGAACAATATTAAATATTTTATCACCATCAACCCACCACCACCAGGTTCCAGGGCTGGTTGTTCCTCAGGAGGGGGTCCCCATTTTTATTTTGGGGGATTCCGACTTTCTGGGAATTCCCAGCCATGGCCTGACCAGTTTGGGGCTGATAATGTGAATGCAGAGGGACCCCATGCTATGTATCCCCCTGCTTTAGCATTAAACCCCCAGATGGTTCAGCCTGGTGCTGGTTATAGGAAAATAGGGGAAACCCCACACCATTTTACCCCCTATTTTTGAATATCAGACCAGACTTAGAGGTCAATTATATTTTAAGTTAACCTTTACTTTAGAAAAAAAACAACAAAACCAATGTGTCTGGCGCTAGATTAGAAAATGTAAACCTCTAGATATAGAGAGGACAACCTAAACTTGGCTGCCTTCACAATGTGGACCTGGAAATCCACCCAACATGAAAATGTGAACCAAAAATATATAAGTGAAGGCGCACAAGATATTAACCGACTGCTGTTTTGATACAAATTAATGATTTATTTCAAAATAATAATTAAAATCTTAAAATGCAAACAGTAAGACAAAATTAGTAGCATAAGACCATGAAAGGCATTAATTCTGTCAATTACTCCACATAAAATTAAATGTAAACTCCACACAGATTATGCTTTGGTTAGTATAATGCTCCTTCAGACAGAAAAGGCTTAATTGCATGCACCTATATGGATTAGAACAATTAGAAAAAAGTTCTCCTTCAGCTGAAATAATTCATGCACATATATAGGCAGGATTAATATTTGCTCCATGCAGACTGGCTGCTAGTTGTGTAGATAATGAATCACAAGAAAGAAGCTTAATTGCATGCACTTGTATGGATTAAAGCAATTATAAGATAGTTCTCCTTCAGCTGAATAGGTTTAATTTCATGCACACGTATAGGCAATTTATATATATTGGCTCCAAACAAGCTGACTGTTTAATTGTGCAGAGAATAAATCACAGGTGATGATTTTCAAACAAGCCACTTAGGAAAGGGTGCTGTTCGTGTAATAGGTGTTGTTAATACTTCACCCATCCATTAGTATCAGGAGCGCTCCTAGAACTTGCGGTTCACTTGGAAATGAGTCACCTGACGCGTTTCTCCGCCCACAAAGATGGCAGTTTCATCAGAGGATCCTCTGATGAAACCGCCATATTTGTGGGCGGAGAAACGCGTCAGCTGACACATTTCCAAGTGAACCGCAAGTGGAACGCAAAGTCCGGAAGCCCGAACCCGGAAGTCGCGGCACGCGACACACGCAGGCGTTTCCACTTTCCCACAGCCGCTGCGGCTGTGCATGAACCCGTGGACACAGGTACGAGTCCCCCATCCCCTGCATCTGATACCAGGATCCCAGCTACTGTGGACCAGGCAGGAGGAATCACCAGGAGGACACACGGGTTTTGCACATTCTAGGAGCGCTCCTGATACTAATGGATGGGTGAAGTATTAACAACACAGGAAGTGTTAACAAGACAGGAAGTGACTATTTGTAGGTATTAATGGGTAGTTTTTATGGAGTGGTTGGTAAAACACAGGCGTGTCATGACAGTCAGCTGCGAGATTGTACTTACAAAAATATGATGCCTGTGCCGCTACTTCTGTGCCCAGTCTACGTAGCCATAGACCAATCCTTAGCTACGATGTTCCTAGTTATTGTATTGTATAATTGACCATTGTTTTGCTTATATGTCGCGAATGTGTATGCAATTTGAAACGAGTCTGCTATGGTTTCGGTTTGCATCTCTTTTCATGTGGCTCCTTCACTTGCTAACATTAGCTGCACCGTAGCCTAGAAAATTGCAATAGCATTTGTGTACAAACATGAATTATGCCCATACAAAGGACATGGAAATTTATCACCTCACACAGTAACCTCACCTATTGTTGAAGTTGACAACAAAGCACTTAGGTCCACTTTCGGAGTCAGTAGCAAAGCAAAAACAATTACATTTGCTCTGCTCTTAACTCTGAATCAGATGGTCAATTATACAATAAATGCAGTGCAACTGCTGTGTAAAAGTAAAGCTGGACCGTAATTCTGTGCTACATGAAAAGCATGTTTTCTCTGAATTAATCCATTTGCAGTTCTTGCACTGTAACATGGTATGTACTAGTCCATTTGTAAAAAAAAAATTATTAACTTAAATGCAGTAAATACAACTTATTCAACTGCCTCATTAAATATTCTGCTTGGAACTGCTATGAATCCTTACTCCTGTTTAGGTGGAACGTTTGCAATTCCTTGTCACAGTTTTGCTGGGATTTCCTTCTGCAAGTATCAGTGTTAATAGCCTTTCCAAGTTGCAGTTATTTTGTGTGTTTCCAGTGCATCTATTCAGCTAATAACCTCAGAGTTCCGACAGTAGCTTCAGTATTTGCCCGTCTCTCAAACTCAGTGCAGTGTCCAGCTGCACTGCACTGATTACAATACTCCTCATTGAGCTCAAGTTCTCTGCCTGCAGGAATTTGCTTCTTAAATCTACAACCTTGTTTATAAGCCTGCATCTTAATTCTGCTATCACTCTTTCATGTTTGTGTTTCTACCTGATAGCTTCCCCTTACCTTCTCCAGTTTATCTTTTTTCTCCTCATTACATTTTTTATTGAACACGTGCAAGACAATTACAGGGTACAGAAATAAGGGAAAAATTTGTAGGGGCTGACAAGGGGGGATATGGGGGAATTAGGAGAACAGGTCATCCACAGACATTAGTCACACAACAAAAATAAAACGGAAAACAAACATATTTAGACATCGGAGTCATGCTCGAGAGGGAGTTCCGTCAGAGGGAAAGGAAGAGGTGAGCCCGGTAAAGCAGGGCAGGTCGGGGAGGGGGGGGGGGGGATTGGTTTCACCCTTACCATCTGAGATATAGAAGTGCCACGGAAGCCAATTTAAGAGGAGAGAAGAGGGAGCAGTAGAGTATGAAATCTCTCTAGTCTCCATTTCAAAATGGAATTGGGTCTTGGATGTAACTTTCCGTAATGGGTAAGGGGAGAAGGACTTCCAGTGCTGCGCAATGGTGGCCCTAGCCGATAATAATATTTGACCTAAAACATAGTGAGCAGATTTAGGGATGATGAGGGGGTACCAATGTAAGAGAGCTAAAGAAGGGTCTGCAGTTAAGCAGATGTCTAAAACATCGTAAATGAGGGAAAGCACATCCATCTAGAAGGGCCATATAACTGGGCAATCCCAGAAAATATGATAGAGGGTACCTTCTGAATGGCAGAGACTCCAGCAAAACCTGGAGGTTGCAGGCCACATTTTGTGTAATTTGGAGGGAGTCAGTTATAAACTATTAAGCAGTTTGACATGCATCTCAATGTGGTTAGTACATTTGGAGAGGTAGAAGGAGAAGAGATGAATAGTCTGCCATTGTTTCATGGTAAATGTCCAATGGAGATCAATTTTCCAGGTAAGGTGGACTGAGGACTTCTCAGTTAAATCAGTGGGATAATAATAAAAAAGAGGTAGGGTTGGTCAATCTACTCAGTACATGATCTGAGGGTAGGCCCAATAATGCAGTATCTATAGATAGTCTATCAATCCAATGTTCAAGTTGTAAATAGTAAAATCACACTGAGGGTCCCAAATTAAATTTGGAGCAAAGGGCAGGGAAGGAGAGAACGGAAGATGGTGAGAGCAGATCTCCCAGAGTTCCAAGCAGGGAGAGAAAATTCAAAATGAGACTGATGTCGAAGGTCCCACACTTTAAGGACATCACAGACAGTCATGAGGAACAGGGGGGCCAACGTTTCCAAATATAACAGAGCATTAACCTCCGCATTTGTTGCAGTAAATTACAGGGAATGGCATAAGGAATTCACAAAAGAGGTACATCAATTTTGGTAATAACATAATTTTGAATGCCACTAGTCGGCCCAACCAGGAGACCTCGTGATTCATCCAGGCTGCAGCCAGTGACGGGACATAGTTAACTTTATGAACATCAGAAATGGTAGCAGGAATGTGAATACCCAAATAAGAGAGAGAGAGGTATCTTTCCAAATGAAGCGGAAACAAGTCTTCAGAAACTGCAGACTCTCCTGGGGGATATTAATGGGACGAGCTTCCATTTTTGGTAGCGTTCATTTTATAGTAGGAGGTAGCACTATGTAAATCAAGAATAGTACGAAGGGAAGGCAGTGAGGTCTCCGGGTTAGTTACAAACAACAAAACAACATCCGCAAAAAGGCATAATTTGTGTCATACACAGAAAGCCCAGGGAATTGTGAGGATAAGCAAATCTTCCAGGCAAAGGGCTCGGTGGCCAGTACAAAGATCAGTGGGGAATGGGGACACCCCTGCCTAGTTCCATTGGAAATGGGGAAAGGGGAGGAAATAAAACTATTGCTAAAAACATGGGCTGACGTGCAAACATAAAGAGCAGAAATGGAGTGTAATATATCACCTTGAAATCCAAACTTGGATAAGACCTGATACATGTACCCCCAATGGAGTCTATCAAATGCCTTTTCAGAGTCAATGGAGAGGAGGAGAAATGACGATTTGGTGTAAGACACCCGTTCGACTAATTTGAGAACCCTACAGGTGTTATCAGGAGCCTAGCGTCCAAGAACAAAACCCACCAGATCAGGGTGAATTAGCTTGGGAGGCAAAGGATTCAGACGGTTGGCGATCAATTTAGCGTAAATTTTTATATCAGTGCTAAGGAGTGCTATGGGACAATAATTTTTGCAGTCAGAGTGGTCTTTACCAGACTTCGGGATAGTAATAATCTGAGCTTCCACCATTTCTGCTGGAAATGCACCAGTTTTAGAAGCCTCTGAATAAAGCTGCAAAAGAATCGGTGAGAGTGTCTCGCTAAATGTAGATTAAATGGGGTTAATGAAACCGTCAGGTCCAGGAGCCTTCCCTTTCTGTAACTGGTGAATCACTGTCTGTATCTCCTCCAAAGACCATGGTGTGAGGAGGCAAGGGAAAGGGATGTCTAGGACTTGCCTTCATGTTAAAAAGGAAAGATTTAACCCTATGCCATAAGTTCTGAGTTCATAAATTGAATCCCTCAGTCTGCATAAGTTACACACAGGAAGTCTGCCAGAAGCATACAGCAGGGGAGTGTTCCTTTTAGAAAAGCCCTCCTCCTTCCCCTCTGGAAAGACTGACAACATGATCCACCAATCAGAAAGGAGGAGACAGAAAGAACCAGCAAAGGAGAATTGTGGGAGTCAGGAAGTTGCTGGGGGACAGAGACTGTGTGTGTGGATGTGAGGGTGCTCAGCTAGACTCACTGGAGGTTTGGGTGTCGTCCCCTCTCAGTGTCATCAGTGACCAGCCACTCTGCCTTCTACAGCTGTCATTGCTGCCTAGGACTTGAAGAGATATAGAGAAGCTGGTAAGGACTTTGCTGAACTCTGAGTGGATTTTATTAGTATAATCCTGCTTGCTGTTCACCTGATTTCTGGATCTCTCTGAATAAAGATTACCTTGTTTTCATTGTAACCTGCTCCACTGTGTGATCCCTGAACCCCAGGATACCCAGGTCACCCGGTATCCTCACATTTGGCGGCAGCAATGGGATATCATACAGTTCCTGTAGAGTTTCCAGGGAGCGAGTTTCCAGGGAGCTAATACCACAGAGTATCAGCATGGAGAGTCAGCCAGTCGTGGCCAGCAGTCAAGGGGAAAATGCAATGAGAGAGCAGGAGAAGTTTTACTGTACAGCTCAGAAAACTCTCCTGCAAGGATTTTGCAGGATGAAGGGAATTGCTTATGATGGGACTGAAACCCAGGAAACTCTGGTACTGCGGTTGTTGGAGTGGGATCGGGTGCACCCAGAGGATCCCGACTACCTGAGTGATGATGAAGAGGGACCAACAAGCAGTGGTAGCACTTCATCCAGTAAGTTAGCAGAGTCGACCACTCCCACTCCTGCCGTACTGCAGAGCTGGCTGGGGGCGCTAGGCGAAGGTGCAACCCCACAGCAGAGAGTTGGAGTGATCCAAGCTATACTAGGAGTACAAATTCCTGCTGGCAGTGGAATTCCGGAGTCATCCCAAAGTTTTGAACAAGAAAAGCAACGCTTGGGATTTAAGGATGTTTCCACATTTCGGGAAAATGAAACAGACATTGACACTCATCTCCAGATCTTTGAAAATCTCATGGGGGTGCATGGAATAGAGCCAGCTGACTGGGCAAAGTACTTGGGGTCAAGTCTCTAGAAGTCTCAGGGCTCTGGAAGCCTATCGGGCCCTAACTCCCCAGGAATGTGGAGTTTACTCCTGTATAAAGAAGGCATTGCTAGCTAAGTTCCAGATAACTGCAGAATTTTATTGTCTCAAATTCAGGACACTAAATAAAGGTGGGACTGATTCCTACCAAGAGTTTTCTAGTCAGCTACGGCAAGCCTGTGGTAAATGGCTTGAAGGAAGACAGGCCTCCACTATGGAGCAGATTGTCAACCTAATTGTGGTAGAACAGCTAATGATTATGATGGCACCAGAGGTACGGGAGTGGGTCGCAGACTGGAAGCCCAGTACACCTGAGCAAGCTGCGGAATGGGCTTATGAATATATAGCCAATCGTCCCCAATGGAGAGTCTTCAGTGCAGCAGGTGGTACAAGAACCCCACGAACGGAGAAGCTCCCTGACAAAGAACTTCAAGTCAAAGATAGTAATAAAGGAGGCCCTATCAAAAACATCACTTGTCAGCCACCCAGATTCAGGGTGGCTAACCCAGAACCTCGGAAGTGTTCCCGCTGCAATCAACCAGGGCACTTGCTTAGGGACTGTCCACGCACAAGAGGGCCATTCCCTGGGGCTAGACCGGCTCCAGTCTCTGTGGTATGTTACCCCACAGAGGATTATGGTGAGGAGGTCGTCCAGTCGGATATGGATGGGATGATGGATGGGGTGTATATTGTGGACTTGGTTCTGGGGAGGAGAATGCGACTCACTGGAATATGCAAGGGCACCTACACACTGTGATAGTGGAGAACCAGCAGGTACAAGGCCTACACTCACGTTGATTGAGCCAGACCTGATTCCTGCCACCCAGGTGATTCCTGGACAGTATGTGCGAATTGCCACTGCGGGGGGGACAACAGGCTGATATCCCTGTTGCCAAGATACATCTGGACTGGGGAGCTGATCAAGGAATCGTGAAGGTCGGCAAACTCAATGGGCTACCAGCCAAAGTAATCCTGGGGAATTGGGACAAGCACTAGTGACACGCTTCGTCCAGGTGGTGACCAGAAGCCAAACACGAAGAGAGGTGTCCCAAGCAACAGATATGGACCAGAACCAACCTACCAAGAAAACAACGGTGAGTGACTCCAGTCCATTGTCCAGTACTTTAGAGGTAGACTTGGGGGATGTGTACCAGAGTGAGTTCCGGAAAGGCCCAACGGACTGACCCTTCCCTGAGTAAATTGAGGAGCGCAGCCGAACTGGGGTTGGAAACAGCTGATGGAAGAAAGATAGTGTGGGAAGAGGAATTACTGTACCGAGTGGTCGTTCCTCGGCATGGACAGGAAGCAGTCATGCCTACTAAACAGTTGGTGGTACCTTCACAATACAGAGCACAATTACTAACTCTTGCCCATGACATCCCTGCAGCTGGCCATTTTGGCACCCGTAAAACATTGGCCCGACTGTTGCAGAATTTCTTCTGGCCACGGATTTCTAGAGATGTTAAAATATTAATGGGACACCTGTTATACCTGTCAGAGACTGAGGAAGCCCCAACAGAAAGCTTTTCTGCACCCATTACCTATTATAGGGGAGCACTTTGCCTGTGTTGCCATAGACCTAGTTGGACCATTAGCTGTTCCCAGTCATACAGGCAAGAAGTACATCTTAAGGTTGGTGGACTTTGCTACACGTTACCCTGAAGCCGTGGCCCTGTCATCCATTGACACAGAACATGTTGCGCAAGCACTGACGGACATATTCAGTCGGGTCGGATAGCCACAGGAAGTCATCACAGATCAAGTGCCTCAATTCCAAGGTGAACTAATGCAAACCCTGTGGGAAAAGTGGGGGGTTCGGCTTCTTCGGACCACTCCTTATCATCCTCAGACCAATGGACTATGTGAACGATTCAATGGAACGCTGAAAAGACTCCTACAAGCTTATGTACAATCCGAGGGGAGGGACTGGGAGAGAGCCCTGCAACAGCTTCTATTTGCTTATCAGGAAGTTACCAAAAGCATCTACCGAATATTGGGGGTCATTCCGAGTTGATCGCACGCTGCCGATTTTCGCTGCACTGCAATCAGGTCTCTACTGCGCATGCGTATGCACCACAATGCGCATGCACGTCGTACGGGTACTGGGGGTCATTCCGACCCGCTCGCTGCTGTTTGTTGCAGTGCAGCGATCGGGTCGGAACTGCGCATGCGCCGGCACCGCAGTGCGCCATTGCATGGCAGCTTTTGTTACCTAGCGATCGCCTCTGAGACAGAGGCGGTCGCAAGGCGGGAGGGGGCTGAACGGCGGCGTTAAGCCGCCATTTAGGGGGAGCGGTCCGGCCAACGCAGGCGTGGCCGGACTGTTGGGGGAGCGGGCCGCGGCGGCTGCGTGACGTCTCACGCAGTCGCTGCAGCCAGCGGGAGCAATGAGTAACTCCCGGCCAGCCACAGGAGCTGCGCTGGCAGGGAGTTACTTCTCAACTACAAGGGCATCGCCGCTGTGCGATGCTTTTGTATTTGTGCGGGGGGGCCGGCACTGACATGCGGGGTGGACTAGCCCTGTTCTGGGTGTCCCCCCGCATGTCTGAGTTTATGATCGTAGCTGTGCTAAATTTAGCACAGCTATGATCAACTCGGAATGACCCCCACAATGCGGATCGTTGCTGAGCTATGGATTTAGCGAAAAATCCATACGCACAGCCGATCGCAAGAAGACTGACAGAAAGAGGGCGTTTATGGGTGTAAACTGACTGTTTTCTGGGAGTTGTAGGGAAAACGCAGGCGTGTCCGGGCATTTGGAGGGTGGGTGTGTGACGTCAATTTCGGCACCAAAAAGACCTGAAGTGATCGCAAGGGCTGAGTAAGTTCATACCTACTCTGAAACTGCACAAACTGTTTTTGTAGATCTCGGCTGCACAGGTGTTCGCACACTTGCAAAGCGAAAATACACTCCCCTGTGGGCGGCGACTATGTGTTTGCATGGCTGCTAAAAACAGCTTGTGTGCGATCAACTCGGAATGACCCCTCTTCCCCGTTTGAACTTTTGGACGGCCAGATAGTGCGGGGGCCTCTAGACCTAGTAAAAGAGAGTTGGGAGGGAACTTTTTAACCCAAGAGCATCTCCGGGAATCACAAGAGAAACAAAGGGAACGGTACGACGCCCACGCTCAAACCCGCGAGTTGAATCTAGGGCAAAAAGTCATGGTGCTTATCCCAGTGCGGAGAAACAAACTGCAAGCCACCTGGGATGGACCATATACAGTGGTAAGGCGCACCGGACCGGTCAATTATGTGATCGCCCTGGATAAGGGAGGGAAGTGCTTACGCATCTTCCATATAAATCGAATTAAAGCTTATAGAGATCGTCAAGTAGCGGCCATGATGGTATGTTGCCCTCCGATGGAGACACCAGAAACTGATCCATTGCCTGACCTTTTGGAAGCTGCTAAAGAGAGTAAGGGAGTGGAATCAGTACAGATGGGACAACAATAGAATACGGCCCAGCAGCAAGAGATGCAGAGGATCTTAGATACTGAACAAGCCCAGTTTTCTGGTTGAACTCACCTGACCACTCACCGTGTGGACACTGGGAACAGTAAGCCCATCTGACAAGTCGCTTATTGAATGACCCCAGATGATATGAGACAGGTAAAGACTGAGATCAAGGAGATGCTAGTTTTGGGGGTCATTGTGCCATCTAAAAGCCCATGGGCTGCTGGGGTCGTGTTGGTTTCCAAGAAAGATGGGACTACACGGTTTTGCATGAACTATCGCAAATTGAATAAAGTAACCACGACTGATGCTTACCCTATGCCCCGTATTGATAAGCTATTGGACCGGGTTGGAGGGGCCAAGTTTGTCTCAATGCTGGACTTAAACAAGCGTTACTGGCAAATCCCACTTACCAAAGAAGCCCAGGAGCGTTCTGCCTTTATCACGCCCATAGGACTTTTTGAGTGTACTACCATGCCTTTTGGGATGAAGATCACCCCTGCCACATTTCAGCGAATGGTGAATGACCTACTGTAGGGGTGTCAAGACTTTGCACAAGCCTACCTCGATGATATCGCCATCTTCAGCCATACCTGGGTGGACCATTTAACTCATGTGGCAGAAGTGCTCAAAGGGATCAGACAGGCCGGGCTCACCATACGCCCAGATTAATGTCAGATGTGGATGGCTGAGGTTCAGTACCTAGGACATCGGGTTGGAGGAGGCTCTATTAGACCAGAACCGGCAAAGATGGAGGCTTTTGTCAACTGTACTCAACCTGTCAACCAGAAGCAAGTGCAGGCCTTCCTTGGAGTTGCTGGCTATTACAGAAAATTCATACCACATTACAGCACCGTGGCCAAGACTCTAACGGACTTGACCAATAAGAGATATGCTCAGAAGATTGAAAGGACTGTTTAGTGTGAGCAAGCCTTCACCATCTTAAAAGACATGCTGACTTGATTCCCAGTGTTGGCTGCCCCTGACTACAATAAAAAGTTTATTGTGCAGACAGACGCTTTGGGATGTGGACTTGGGGCAGTGTTGTTCCAGGTGGGAGAAGATGGTAGGGAACACTCAATTGTGTATCTGTCTCGTAAGCTAGCTGACCGAGAGATAGCCTACGCCACTATCGAGAAGGAGTGTCTAGCTATAGTCTGGGTTTTGAAAAAAACTACAACCGTATCTCTATGGTAAAGAATTCACTATTATTACTGACCATAACCCGTTAAATTGGCTAAATAGAACCTCAAGGGAAAATGGGGGAGTTGTTGAGGGGGAGTTTAGCGTTACAAGGTTTCAACTTTTCAATTTCTCACAAAAAGGGACGGAACCATCAAGACGCGAGGAAACAAATGCCAAACTTTGCAGACCTTCGGGCCAAGGCGACAGTCAGGACTCCGACATTGGGACCATGCCTGTCTCCTCGATTTAAGAATGGGGAGTATGTGAGGAGGCAAGGGAAATGGATGCCTAGGACTTGCCTTCATGTTAAAAAGTTAAGAGTTAACCCTATGCCCCAAATTCTGAGTTCATAAATTGAATCCCTCAGTCTGCATAAGTTACACACAGGAAGTCTGCCAGAAGCATACAGCAGGGGAGTGTTCCTTTTAGAAAAGCCCTCCTCCTTCCCCTCTGGAAAGACTGACAACATGATCCACCAATCAGAAAGGAGGAGACAGAAAGAACCAGCAACGGAGAATTGTGGGAGTCAGGAAGTTGCTGGGGGAGAGGTACTATGTGTGTGGAGGTGAGGGTGCACAGCTAGACTCACTGGAGGTTGGGGTGTCGTCGCCTCTCAGAGTCATCAGTGACCAGCCACTCTGTGTGCCTGCTACAGCTGTCATTGCTGCCCAGGACTTGGAGAGATATAGAGAAGCTGGTAAGGACTTTGCTGAACTCTGAGTGGATTTTATTAGTATAATCCTGCTTGCTGTTCACCTGATTTCTGGATCTCCCTGAATAAAGATCACCTTGTTTTCATTGTTACCTGCTCCACTGTGTGATCCCTGAACCCCAGGATACCCAGGTCACCCAGTATCCTCACACAGGGGGCATTCAGGGATTCCAGGCTGTCATTATCTAGGGAGGGGCAGTGGAGTGTTATGGATGAGTACCTGGAACTCATGGGTGTATGCGACAACTGGGAAGTTCCAGTACTCACAGGTAAAGCTGCAGCTAGAATTGAGGTCTGCAGCAACTCGTGCTCTACCCCTGATTCCGTTACCCCTCTTAGTGGTCGGATGGTGCCTGCGGTGCTAGTGTTCTTCTGCCCATGGCAGCCGCGTTTGAATGGGTGAATTAGGTCCACCCAAACTCCGATGCCCCCCGGTCTTATTAAGTGACAGGGCACCACCCGAGATTGCGAGTGAGTAAGGGGGAACCTAACTAACCCTGCAACACCAATGCACGAGTGATAATGAGAACAATGGTCTTAGATGTTATAAGCAAATAAACAGTGAGAGCAACAATGCTCAGGGATGTTAAAGATATAAATATAAACAAAGAACTGTTAGCGTGGATACTCCACGAAAATCTGAACACCAGCTGGCAAGATCTGGTCAAGAATCGATCAGTCAAAGTCACCAGGTCACTGCACAACACAGGCATGATCTCCAACGAGCTGACAGGTTCACACAGAAGTAAGAACTATCACCAGCATCTTTGGAGTGACCAGGAAGTGAATATAAATGGTGCTGCACCAATCACAGAAGAAACTCCTTAATTGCAATTATCGTGCAGCTGTCCTGCAGCACGTCCTTGTACACAGCTGGGTACTTAGTTACTCAGCAACGGGGAACGCTGTCTGCCTCTGGCATCTCCGCTGCTAGGGATCCAGTGGCTCACAGCGCCCAGTGTCTGCCTGTTGCTAGGCGCCGGGCGGGGACCAGGAGACTTTGCGCCCGGCGTCTGCCTGTTGCTAGGTGCCAGGCGGGGGTCAGCGGGAGGTGCGGCGCCCCGGCGCCATGGTAAATCTACAATAAAATCCATTGAAAAATGGGTCCATGGCTTGGAGGGTACAGACAGAGGAAGTAATTGTCCAGAAGGAAGAACACGAGGAGACTTATTTTTGGCACAGACATGACAGGCCCTAACAAACTCTTGAACGTCTGCCTTAATAGTTGGCCACCATACAGAGCGTGAGATATGTAAAGTCTTATTAACCCCTGGATGTCCTGAAGTCTTGTTGTCATGGAACTCAGATAACACAGCTGATCTGAGTTTCTATGGAATAAACAGGAGTCCTGAAGGAGTCTCAGATGGGGCCTGCATCTGTGCTGACTGGACTTGAGAGATAAGATTCATGGGGGGTAATTCCAAGTTGATCGCAGCAGGAAATTTTTTAGCAGTTGGGCAAAACCATGTGCACTGCAGGGGAGGCAGATATAACATGTGCAAAGAGAGTTAGATTTGGGTGTGGTGTGTTCAATCTGCAATCTAATTTGCAGTGTAAAAATAAAGCAGCCAGTATTACCCTGCACAGAAATAAAATAACCCACCCAAATCTAACTCTTTCTGCACATGTTATATCTGCCCCCCTGCAGTGCACATGGTTTTGCCCAACTGCTAAAAAAATTCCTGCTGCGATCAACTTGGAATTACCCGCATGGTTAGGCCAGCAAGGATACACCCTGGGGAAAGAATCGTCTCCGGACGCTTAGAGACTTCATGACAAGACAGAAAACTTCGGGATAAAGCATCAGCTTTGATGTTTTTAGAGCCAGGCCTATAGGTAATAATGAAATTGAACCTAGCAAAAAACAGTGCCCATCTGGCTTGTTGAGAATTTAATCTTTTAGCAGATTCAAGGTAGACTAAATTTTTGTGGTATGTGAAAACGGTTATTGTATGCCTTGCTTCCTCCAGCTAGTATCTCCATTCTTCCAAAGCAGATTTGACTGCTAGGAGCTCTCGATTCCCTTCGTCATAGTTGACTTCAGCAGGAGAACATTTTCGAGAGAAAAAGGCACAGGGATGGAGCTTTTGACTGTGTGGATCCTCTTGCGAAAGGATAGCTCCAACGCCTACTTTGGAGGCATCCACTTCTACAATGAAAGGTAGATTTGGATCGGGATGCCGAAGAACAGGAGCAGAGATAAACGCTTTTTTGAGGTCCTCAAATGCCTTTACCGCCTGTGGTGGCCAGTGAGCAGGATCTGCACCTTTCTTGGTCAGGCTCACAATTGGAGCAACAATTGAGAAAAAAGAATCAATGACTCTTCTGTAATAGTTTGCAAAACCAAGGAAATGTTGAGTAGCTTTTAGATTGGAAGGACTGACCCATTCCACAATTGCCTGAAGTTTCTTAGGATCCATAGAAAACCCCTTGGAGGTGATGTATCCTAGGAAGGCCACCATCTGAACCTCAAATTCACATTTTTCCAATTTTGCATACAGATGATTCTCCCTTAGTTTGGTGAGGACTGCTTTTACATGAGTTGATGTTCTTTAAGTGAGGCAGAGTAGATCAGAATATCATCGAGCTAGACGACCACGCATTTTCCAAGAAAATCCCAAAGAACATAATTTATGAGATCCTGGAAGACGGCAGGAGCATTGGAGAGTCCAAAAGGCATAACCAAGTACTCATAGTGACCCGAATGAGTATTGAATGCGGTCTTCCATTCATCTCCCTGCCGGATCTGAATGAGATTATATGCCCCTCGTAAATCGATCTTGGAAAATATTGTAGCACTTATGAGCTGATCAAATAAGACAGTGATCAGGGGTAATGGGTATGAATTTTTGATTGTAATCTTATTCAGTCCCCTGTAGTCAATACATGGCCGTAAAGAGCCGTCCTTTTTACCGCCGAAGAAAAAACCGGCTCCTACCGGTGATTTAGAAGGCCTGATGAAGCCTTTTTCTAAACTCTCCTGGATATATTCCTCCATAACTTTCGTCTCGGGCAAAGACAGAGCGTAAAGGCGACCCTTGGGGAGTCTAGCTTCAGGTATGAGATTGATTTCACAATCATAAGGACCGTGAGGAGGCAGAGATTCAGCTTGTTGCTTGGAGAAAATGTCCATAAAAGATATGTACTGGGTTGGCAACCCTTCAGGGACAGGAAGTGCTGAGCGAACCGGCATGGTCTGGCATTTGACTGCACATTCCGTGCCCCAAGAAACCAGATCTCCAGTACTCCAGTTGAATACTGGATTATGAATCTTAATCCAAGGCAGGCCCAGAACAATTGAAGTTAGGGGACAATGTACCAGAAAGAAGATAACTCTTCACAATGGAACATTCCGACAAAAAACTGTCCGGGTACTGAACCGACCGTTTTGGAGAAGACTACCATCCAATCCACAAACGGAAATTGGTGAGCAAAAAGTTGCCGTAGGAATTCCTCTGGCAAGAACAAATTCCCAAGTCCATAAAATTTCCGGAAGCCCCGGAATCAACAAACGCAGTAACCTCACTAGGACCAGAAGGGGTTGTTATCCTAATGGGTAACAACAACAAATTATTTGGGGAGATTGAACAGAGACCCGAAAAGACTCTCCCAAAATTTCTCGGGTCTACTAGTTTTCCGCCTTCTGTGGACTAATGTTCGGCAGATGTCCCTTGGTTCCACAATAGACACACAGTCCAAGAGTACGACATCTTGCCTTCTCTTGAGGCGTTAAACGGAAAGCCCCGATTTGCATGGGTTCCTCCATATCCCCTACAACCTCTGGCACTGTCCAACGAGACGTAGGTGAGGGGACCTCCTTCTCCATTCTTCAGTCCCGAATCCGCTTATCTACTTTGATGGCTAACTCCATGACTGCATCCAGGGTGGCCGGAGAAGGATATTGGATGAGAAAATCCTTGATTTGTTCTGTTAATACTAACCGGAACTGACTCTGAAGTGCTGGGTCATTCCAGCCACAATCATTGGCCCATCGGCGAAATTCGGTACAATACACCTCAGCAGAGTTTCTCCCTTGTTTAAGAGAATGAAGATGGGCCTCTGCGGATGCTGCCCGATCTGGATCATCATAGAGAACACCCAAGGCTTTAAAGAAGGAATCCACAGAAAGCAGACTAGAGTGATCTGATGAAAGGCCAAAGGCCCATGACTGTGGGTCACCTTGTAACAGGGAAATTCTGATCCCTACTCGCTGGCTCTCAGTGCCCGAAGAGAAAGGCCTGAGCTTGAAATACAGCTTGCAACTTTCCCGGAAGTTCACAACCTGTTTACGGTCTCCAAAAAAACCTACCTGGAAGCGGATAATGAGACAGTCTGCGTCCTACGAGTTTCCTCCTGAGTGTCCACTCGAAGAGTAAGATCCCGTAGCTGCTGGGTCAAACCCTGGATCTGGCCTGCCAGAATCTGAGACGGATTTTGTGTTGTTCCATTCGGAGACAAACGACCCAAGGAGCTACAGTTTTTTGGCTGGTGATAATGTTATGGATAAGTACCTGGAACTCAGGGGAGTATGCGACAACTGGGAAGTTCCAATACTCACAGGTAAAGCTGCAGCTAGAATTGATCTCTGCAGCAGCGCGTGCTCTACCCCTGACCCCGTTACCCCTCTTAGTGGTCGGATGGTGCCTGCGGTGCTAGTGTTCTTCTGCCCATGGCAGCCGAGTTTGAATGGGTGAATTAGGTCCGCCCAAACTCCGATGCCCCCGGTCTTATTAAGTGACAAGGCACCACCCGAGACTGCGAGTGAGTAAGGGGGAACCTAACTAACCCTGCAACACCAATGCACGAGTGATAATGAGAACAATAATGGTCTTAGATGTTATAAGCAAATAAACAGTGAGAGCAACAATGCTCAGGGATGTTAAAGATATAAATATAAACAGAGAACTGTTAGCGTGGATACTCCATGAAAACCTGAACACCAGCTGGCAAGATCTGGTCAAGAATCGATCAGTCAAAGTCACCAGGTCACAGCACAACACAGGCACGATCTCCAACGAGCTGACAGGTTCACACAGAAGTAAGAACTATCATCAGCGTCTTTGGAGTGACCAGGAAGCGAATATAAATGGTGCTGCACCAATCACAGTAGAAACTCCTTAATTGCAAATATTGTGCAGCTGTCCTACTGCACGTCCTTGTACACAGCTGGGTACTTAGTTACCCAGCAACGGGGAACGCTGTCTGCCTCTGGCATCCCCGTTGCTAGGGATCCGGTGGCTCACAGCGCCCGGCGTCTGCTTGTTGCTAGGCGCCGGGCGGGGACCAGGAGACTGCGCCCGGTGTCTGCCTGTTGCTAGGCGCTGGGCAGGGACCAGAAAACCTTGCGCTTGGGGTCAGCGGGAGGTTCGGCATCATGGCTCCACGGCAATGGCCAGGACACGCGCCTCCTGGCGCTAACATGAAGACTATCTTAAAACATGGAGATAATCGCTGGCGATGGCTGGGGAGTGGAAGGGTCACCATGTAAGTTATAAAGACCAGCATAACACTTGGCAAACAAGTTAACAATATCAGGAGGGTTGAGACATTTTGAATCCGTAGGGGTCAGGAGGTATTTAATCCTATTGCGAGCTCAATGGCCACGGAGCTTACGTGCCAACAAACATGAGGCTTTTTTACCTGCTGTGTAAAATCTATGCTGGAGACGAGTAAGGGCTGATTGCATACGGTGCATAAAAAGTTGCTGTAATTGGTGTCTTACCTCCTGCAACTGTTTATGTAAAGCTCTAGTGGGATAGGATTGATTCTGGGACTCTAACGCCCGAAGAGACAACTCCAGATTGTTCTGTGTTTTACGGGATCGAGCTTTAAGCTGAGCCCCATTCTGAATGGAAGTACCACGGAGCACGCTTTCAATGTGCACCAATGTATAAAAACAGAAGTACAGTAGACACTGAAGAGTTAGTCTGTAGAGTTAGTCTGTAGGTACTGTACATAACAAGAGTATCAGTAAGAGCCTTCAAAGCCTCAGGATCAGAAAGTTGATAGTCAGGCAATCGCCAAGGGCGGGTAAATGGGGTACGACGTTTCAAATCCCAAACCCAGAGGATCGAGGTGTGGTCAGACCACATGATAGAATCTAAACCCTCTTGGTAGACTGCGAGGTGTCAGGTCCGGGTGTTTTTGTGAATCCGTTAACCCGGGACCAACCACAGGTGTAGGTGCTGGGCTATGAAGAAAGCAGGGAGGACGAAGAAAGTTCCGATTCATATATTTATTCAAAATAACAATTCAGTAAAGAGTTAACTGACAAGTTGTTAATCATCATATTATACTGAAGTATTGCAGGAATAATATGCAAGAGAAAACTCAAAAATACATAAAAGAAATGTTCATGGAAACATATGCAAAACAAGCTGATGAATAAATGTTGGATTGTCCAAATATAAACGAGCTTTGATGCTGAACTGCAGAATATGATTAACTGGATAATGCAGACATGAAGAGATAACTGTAAGGATTTGCAATGGAGTTTTGGGAGTTAACTGAGAGACTGTGAAGAATTATCCTTGTTATGACAACATAGCAAATATAAACAAGCTTTGATGCTGAACTGCAGAATGTTATTAACTGGATAATGCAGACATGAAGAGATAACTGTAAGGATTTGCAATGGAGTTTTGAGAGTTAACTGAGAGACTGAAGAATTATCCTTGTAATGACAACATAGCAAATAAAAGTACTGAATTGGGTTACTTGCGGGTTCCGGAGATCACTGTGAAACTGTAGTAGAAGACAAGGTGATGAATGGGTTAAATGCAGAGTTGAACAAACGAACAGCTGAGAGAAACAGAATCCTCCAGACTTTGAATGATAGGCAGACTGACAAGGTAACCTCATGCAGGACACTGGGAATCCAACTATTTCCAATAGGAGTGCAATTAACTGACAGCACAGCAGAGAGCCGGTGGATCTTTCAGCAGTGAAGGCTGCAGACGGACCTCTGGGAACGGAGGCGATATCTGGACCACGAGAATCACACAGGAATGCACGGAGAGAGCTCAGAGCTAGAGCGCAGCTTTGATACAACAAAGCACTGGCCCAGAGTAACATAATCCCAGCCTACTTAAAGGCAGCACAAGCACGGGATTGGCTTACACCTGCCCACAGGTGTTTTCACAAGTGCTCTGTATTAGCTATTTGGTCTCCAACATGGCCACCTCCTACACAGCAGACACACCGCAGTGCCTTAGGCCATTTGGTCCCCGCACTCACAGTTCCCAGACTCTGCATTACCTGTGCCATTGATCACGCCGTGTCCCCACACGGGCGCACAGCACCGCGAGCAACCGCACTGGCAACGGATGAACCCCAGAACCCGCAGAGGTAAGAGACCGGTTCGTGACAGTACCCCCTCCTCTAAGGGTGGTCTCCGAACACCTTTGAACCTTATCAGGATTTTTGGAGAAGTATTTCTGTACCAGTCTTGGAGCATGAACATCTTCAGAGAAAACCCAGGATCTTTCCTCTGGACCGTAACCCTTCCAGTCGACCAGAAACTGTAAACGTCCATATCGGGAACGTGAGTCCACAATCTCTTTAACTTCAAATTCCTCATTCTGCAAAGAGTGAACTTTAGGAGATTTGGACTGGGTAGTACGGAACTTATTGAGAATCAAAGGCTTCAGTAAAGATGTATGAAAGGCGTTAGGAATTCTCAAAGACGGTGGCAGCTTGACTTTGTATGACACAGGGTTGAGTACCTTTACAATGGGAAATGGACCAATAAACCTGGGAGCAAATTTCTTAGAAGGAACTTTGAACTTGAGATTGCGCGTAGAAATCCAAACTTGGTCTCCCACTTTGTAATTCGGTACAGCTTTACGTTTTCTATCTGCAAAAGATTTATAACGAGCGGAAGTTTTGACCAAGGACTTACGTACACAACTCCAGATGCTAGATAGACGTTGAAGCTCTTGATCTGCCGCTGGGACCTCTAGGGCTGGCAATGGATGAAACTCTGGTGGAGAACTTCTTGGACTCTTATGTTGGGCACATTTAGGACATGCTGCTATAAACTCTTGGACATCGGCTTTGAGACGTGGCCACCAATAAGACTGTTGAATAAATTTGAGAGTCTTTAGAACCCCAGGATGACCCATGAAGGAAGAGGAGTGAGCCCAGGTAAGCAGCCGTTTTCGAAGACTTGTGGCGACAAAGGTCTTGCCAGGCGGAGGAACTGGAGAGGTTTGAGTCATTAAGAAGGACGTAGGATTCACAATGGCTTGATTCGTGGTAGCATCATTTAATTCAGAAGAAGCAAAGGACCGGGAAAGGGCATCTGCCTTTTTGTTCTGAGACCCTGGACGATAGGTGAGTTTGAAATCAAATCGTGAGAAGAAAAGCGCCCATCGAGCTTGTCGTGGATTCAAACACTGAGCTGACTGCAGATACAGAAGATTCTTATGATCAGTATAAACTGTAATGCGATGTTGAGCTCCTTCTAGAAGGTATCTCCACTCCTCAAATGCCAACTTGATGGCAAGTAACTCTTGCTCACCGATTGCATAATTACGTTCTGCCGGGAGGAACTTACGGGAGAAATATCCGCAGGGATGGACCTTTTTATCTTCAAAGACTTGTGACAACACAGCTCCTACTGCTTCTGTAGATGCATGCACCTCTAGTAGAAAGGGACGATTCAAATCAGGCTGTCGAAGAATGGGGGCTGACACAAAGGCTTGCTTTAAATCAGAGAAGGCTTTGATTGCTTCAGAAGACCAGTTCGTAGGATTTGCTCCCTTGCGAGTTAGGGCTGTGATAGGAGCAGCTAACGTAGAATAATTCTTAATGAATCTCCTATAGAAATTAGCAAAGCCAAGAAATCGCTGAATCCCCTTGAGAGTTGTAGGAGTGGACCAATCCCGGATAGCTCGCGTCTCTGGGATGGATAGCGGATGAATTTGTCCCCTAGGAGGGGTCTTGCCCGGAACCAGGACGACTGGGCAGTCCCATTCACAATGAGGAGGTAGAGAGTCTGCTGCTTGCTTACTGGAAACATCCGCAAGGGATTGATACACCGGAGGTAGATCGGAAAGGCTAATTGACCGAAGAGGTACAATAGTAGCTACACAGTCCTTGGTACAAGATTTACCCCATGAAAGGACTTCCATGGTTTGCCAATTAAGTTGAGGATTATGTTTCTGCAGCCAAGGTAAACCAAGTATCACATCTTGAGAGGCTTTGGGAATCACGTAGAAGGAGAGGTATTCGGAATGGAGCTCACCAACTTTCATCTTGAGACATACGGTTCGATGAGTAATTATACCATCTGGAATTCGACTTCCATCCACTGCTGTAACAGCAACTGCTGCTTCCAGGGGCATGGTTTGAACTTTAGACCGTATGACAAAGGCTGAGGAGATGAAGTTCTTGGCTGCCCCGGAATCTAGGAGGGCTGAAACTTTCACTGTAGAACTTGGAACTTCTAATTGAATAGACAAGGTTGGCTCTTTCCCAGAACGTGATTCTAAAGTAACTCCTAGCTTAACCTCTCTTGAATAAGCTAGGAGGCGAGAGTTTCCCGGTCGGAGTTTGCAGAATTTAACTAAATGTTCGGAGGACCCACAGTACATGCAGAGGTTACCCTGTCGACGACGAAGTCGTTCCTCCTCTGTGAGGCGAGAGTGCCCAATCTGCATAGGTTCTTCAGTCATTACTGGAGACTGTGACGAAGAATCTTGTCGAGGTCTAGGATGATCACGTGGACTGGATCGCTCTGCCCTGGATTTCTCTAAACATCGCTCCCTGTAGCGTAGGTCAAGTTTGTTACAGAGAGAAATCAATTCATCCAGTTTAATTGGCACATCCCGGATAGTTAAATCATCCTTGATTCTCTCTGAAAGTCCATTCCAAAACGCGTCGATCAGGGCCTCCTCATTCCAGTTTAACTCTGAAGACAACGTGCGAAACTGAATAATATATTGACTGACAGGACGTAAACCTTGACGTAGACGGAGAATCTCCAAGGATGCTGAGGTAGTCCTGCCTGGTTCGTCAAAGATTCTCCGGAAGGAAGATACGAACTCTTTGTAATTAGAGAGGATAGGATCACCTCTCTCCCATAATGGTGATGCCCACTCCAGAGCCTGACCAGAGAGGAGGGCAATAATATATGCGACCTTAGAACGAGCTGATGGGAAACTGGCGGACATCAGTTCGAACTGGATCTCGCATTGATTCAGGAATCCTCTGCAAAGTTTTGGAGTCCCGTCAAACTTACTTGGAGAGGGTAAC
Source organism: Pseudophryne corroboree (assembly GCF_028390025.1). Lineage (NCBI taxonomy): Eukaryota > Metazoa > Chordata > Amphibia > Anura > Myobatrachidae > Pseudophryne > Pseudophryne corroboree. The sequence goes on along the minus strand of NC_086445.1, from coordinate 381,625,365 downwards.
TGCAAGCGGGACGTAGGCAGCATCACAGGAGAAGCTGTAGTGGTAACTGGGACAACCGGAGTTGGAATCTGAACTTGAGACGTTTTAATAGCTGTATGAAGAGTCTCTAAACGGTCTGCCATAGTTTGCATAAACTGCACTATTTGTGTCTGTATAGACTCCTGGTTTTCCAGACGGGAAAGGATATCTGACGTAGCACCGCCTCCTGCGAATTGGTCACTTGACGGATCCATGTGGCCAGTGCTTACTGTCAGGTCCGGGTGTTTTTGTGAATCCGTTAACCCGGGACCAACCACAGGTGTAGGTGCTGGGCTATGAAGAAAGCAGGGAGGACGAAGAAAGTTCCGATTCATATATTTATTCAAAATAACAATTCAGTAAAGAGTTAACTGACAAGTTGTTAATCATCATATTATACTGAAGTATTGCAGGAATAATATGCAAGAGAAAACTCAAAAATACATAAAAGAAATGTTCATGGAAACATATGCAAAACAAGCTGATGAATAAATGTTGGATTGTCCAAATATAAACGAGCTTTGATGCTGAACTGCAGAATATGATTAACTGGATAATGCAGACATGAAGAGATAACTGTAAGGATTTGCAATGGAGTTTTGGGAGTTAACTGAGAGACTGTGAAGAATTATCCTTGTTATGACAACATAGCAAATATAAACAAGCTTTGATGCTGAACTGCAGAATGTTATTAACTGGATAATGCAGACATGAAGAGATAACTGTAAGGATTTGCAATGGAGTTTTGAGAGTTAACTGAGAGACTGAAGAATTATCCTTGTAATGACAACATAGCAAATAAAAGTACTGAATTGGGTTACTTGCGGGTTCCGGAGATCACTGTGAAACTGTAGTAGAAGACAAGGTGATGAATGGGTTAAATGCAGAGTTGAACAAACGAACAGCTGAGAGAAACAGAATCCTCCAGACTTTGAATGATAGGCAGACTGACAAGGTAACCTCATGCAGGACACTGGGAATCCAACTATTTCCAATAGGAGTGCAATTAACTGACAGCACAGCAGAGAGCCGGTGGATCTTTCAGCAGTGAAGGCTGCAGACGGACCTCTGGGAACGGAGGCGATATCTGGACCACGGGAATCACACAGGAATGCACGGAGAGAGCTCAGAGCTAGAGCACAGCTTTGATACAACAAAGCACTGGCCCAGAGTAACATAATCCCAGCCTACTTAAAGGCAGCACAAGCACGGGATTGGCTTACACCTGCCCACAGGTGTTTTCACAAGTGCTCTGTATTAGCTATTTGGTCTCCAACATGGCCACCTCCTACACAGCAGACACACCGCAGTGCCTTAGGCCATTTGGTCCCCGCACTCACAGTTCCCAGACTCTGCATTACCTGTGCCATTGATCACGCCGTGTCCCCACACGGGCGCACAGCACCGCGAGCAACCGCACTGGCAACGGATGAACCCCAGAACCCGCAGAGGTAAGAGACCGGTTCGTGACACGAGGAGAGGATCTATCCATTTTAGGGTCAGTGAATAAGTTGAAGTCTCCCAACAAAATAAGTGCACCCTGGCGAACTTTCATACTTTCCTTGAATGTGTAAATGTGTGATTTAGACCCTGAAACACAAAATCTATAAAAAAAATTTAAAAAACGACCCACCATCAACCAAAAATCGATCAACATTGAACCAAATCGACTTTTAGTAAATATTCCCCCCTGACATCTCTAAAAGTATCCAAGTATGTTCTTGCAGCTTAAGAGAAAGGCAACTATAGGGAAAAAAACGCATTAGGCTCAATTCAATTAGCCGCAAGTTCACTCGCAGTGCGAGTAAGTGCAGCACTATGCCACACTCACTGCTGCATATAAAATGCTGCGAGTCCGGGGTGAGATTTGGCCACGAGGAGTGTGAGTTTTAGTGCCGTTACTGGTGTTTCTGTGCTGTTACAATGGCATATTGCCCCCTTCGCAGCTAATTAGATTGACCCCTTATTCTGATGTAGAACTTTTAAGCCTATTATTTTCTTTTCTTTTTTTCCAATGGACGGTGGGAGGCGGGGACATAATTCTATTGATGTTGTTCTCTGCTATGTACACATTTTTTGTATAATATATTGTATATTACAAATTTGGCAACGTATGTTTTGTGATTTTTACCACACTGTTTCAGTGTTCAGTCTACAAATTTACTGTATTCATTTATGCAGTAATTTATTTTCTTTTATTATTGTAATTTATTTTCTTTTATTATTCAGAGGATAAAAGAACAGTGCTAAATGACCGCAAATGGCTGGTTGTCACAGAAATACTATACTCCAATAACTCTTTAGAAAGGACACAGTGGCAGTGGTTCAGAAATATATGACAATAACAGTGAGCAATGAAACATTAATTGAATAGAATGTTGCTCACCTTTAAGATGTCTTCACAACAGGCTCGACTAATAGTAGGAAACAGTCCAGGGTCTGGCACAAAGGAAATATGTTAAAGATTTTAAAGAGCAGGCAGAGGTAGAGGTCACAGTCCTGTCCAAGTTCAGTGTACAGATGTCAAGCAGAAAAACAGTTAAAGGAGCAAGCAGAGGCAGCAGTCAAAGTCAACTTCAAGTTCATGCATAGGTATCCAGCAGACATGGTTTAAGGGAGCAATCAGAGGGAGCCCTCATTCCGAGTTGATCGCTTGCTAGCTACTTTTTGCAGCCGTGCAAACGCATAGTCGCCGCCCATGGGGGGGAGTGTATTTTCGCTTTGCAAGTGTGCGATCGCATGTGCAGCCGAACGGGACGAAAACGTTTTTTGCAGTTTCAGAGTAGGTCTGAACTTACTCAGCCCTTGCGATCACTTCAGCCTGTCCGGTCTCGGAATTGACGTCAGACGCCCGCCCTGCAAACACCTGGACACGCCTACATTTTCCCTACCACTCCCAGAAAATGGTCAGTTGACACCCATAAACACCCTCTTTCTGTCAATCTCCTTGCGATCACCCGTGGAAATGGATTGGTCGCTTGTAGCATTGCCCAGCAACGATGCTGTTTGTACCCGTATGACGCGCATGCGCATTGCAGGGCATACACATGCGCAGTAGTAACCTGATCGCTACGCTGCAAAAATCAGCAGCGTGCGATCAACTCAGAATGACCCCCATTGTTCACATTCAGTTCACAAGTATACAGCAGCAGATATTCCAAAAGGGGCACATAAAGGCTGGGTCAGAATCTTCTCCAAGGGTTAGCTCTAAGCAGCATTTTTGTTATAAACAGCTAGGCTCTTCTTTTACAAAGGCACCTAGTAATTGGTCAAGGGCTCTTTTTAGAAAATAATGTGACTTTCTGACTGTGACACCGAGTCCAAATAAAGTCGCAATAAAGTCCCATTAGAGGCTGACAGGAATGATAATGCTCCACTGGGACTGATACTGTGGGAAAGTGTGTATGTCCTGGAATCTGGCAGAAAGGGCCACCCTCCTGCATTATGCTTACTTCCCCTAGTCATGTTGGGTAAAACTCGAAGATGCAATTCACTACGAATTGCATCATCATTGTCCTGCCTCCCGCTGTGGGATGATGTAAATTGCAGCATTGCGCATTAGGGATAGGGTCATGATGATGAAAATCAATTTCCCATGTCCCCTGCACTTGCCTATGGGCCTCCCTTCCAGAATCTAAGGGGGCAATTAAGTTGTCTTTGGACACCTATAAGTAATGGGCACCCAACGGCAACTATTCAATTGTTTTGCCAATGGATGCGAGTGCCCTGGGCACCCATTATTTCTTCTTGCACCCTCCTGAGGCAGTGAGCAGAAATCAGCATATAAATTGTATATCATTGAATTGATTGTATAAGGCATATACTCGCTGTATAAAATCGACCATTTCTAATAACATAGGCAAATGCAGGAGGGGGTTTCCAGTTGCCTGGAAACCCCCCACAGAGCAGGGTATTTGGATTGTGAAAGGGTGTCCACATCCGGAAAAAAGTCCATACAACTCAAGCGTGCCTGCCCTACTGTCACACCTAATGGCTTGCAGTCATCACTGGCCTTGTATATGGAATGTAGACACCACACCGGCAGTCCATACAGCTCAGGCGTGCCTGCCCTACTGTCACACCTAATGGCTAATGGCTTGCAGTCATTGTATATGGGATATAGGGGGACATGTACTAAGCAGTGAAAAAAGTGGAGAAGTGAGCCAGTGGAGAAGTTGCACATGGCAACCAATCAGCATTGACGTAACAAATATAATTTACATACTATAAAAGTATACAGAGCAGCTGATTGGTTGCCTTAGGCAACTTCTCCACTGGCTCACTTCTCCATCTTTATCACTGCTTAGTACATGTCCCCCTTAGTCACATCCCGTCTGTAGAAAGTGCTAAGGATGCCCCCTTCATGTGCTAGCCACATTTGGAAACCCCACACTGGAAATCCTGCATTTACCCCTGAGTAGGATAAAGGTGCTCAGTTTTATTCTTAACTGTACTCATGTGGGGGAATGTTCTCAAGTCCTTCTGGTGGTATCCAGGCTAATAGTTGACAGTAAACATGTTGATATTCAGAAGGTTGACACCACATCAGAACGTCAACATGGGTCAAACTGCCAACAAGCACTAGGTCGACATCTTCAAGCTATCAACATGGACAGTGTTGATATATGAATTGCCGCCATGTGAAATACCAACGGTTAGGCTGCATTTGTGTCTGGTTGGGTCTCTCTGAGGTTCTGAGCTATAAACCTGCTTCTGGTCACTAATCTGGAGATTTTACAAAAACATAGTTAAAGGTAACCTTAAAAGAGGAGATGAGGCGGGTTATTGCTTATTGCTTGGATAATTCTTAAATAGCAGAATAGAAAATTAGTGTTTTGTTAATAGCATTTTATTATGGTGCTAACAGAACCAAAGCATAAAACAACACAAGTTTATGCCGTCATTTGTTTTCATGCTATTTTATTTGTCTTGCCAGGTGCACCGTTAATAAATATGCCTCAGGTCATAAATGTAATAAACCTAACAGATTTACATGTCATTAAAGAAAATCCCCTATTTTCAGTTTTTTTAGTTATAAATGTTTGATACATCATAAACAATTGTAACCTAATAGAGCCAAAAGATTTTAAGGGGAGGAATTCAATTCTTTTTGGCACCATGATAATTAATGGGCACCTGACAGAGCAATTCAGTTGTTCAGGGCACCCATTAAAAATCGCACTTGTTGTGCCCAAATAGACGGGGTTTAGCCATGGATAGCGGCTAAACCCGTCTAAAGTTCTGTTTAGTGTACCCAAACCACTGGCTTGTATGCATATTTCTTCTCACCGCTTCAGGAGGCTGCGAGAAGAAATGTGTACCCCCACTGAACTCATGCCTGAACAGAGCAGCAATTGAATTGCTCTATCAGGCATCATCTAATGGCACTGCGGGGAAAAACATTTGAATTCACCCTAAGCAGTATGGGGAGAATTCAATTGATGGCGGAAAATTTAATAAACCCTGCGGTGTGGGGTTTTTCCCGCAGCCATGGGTTTTGTACTCAATTAGAGGACTGAAAATGAGACATGGTGATTTCAGAGCTGGAAACCCCGCAACCATATTTTAAAAATTGGATACCGCAGTTATCCAAAATTGGATGCGAGGTCCGTAAGTTTTTTTTTTACCCCGCTAAACCTTGCGCCCAATTGAATTCCTCCATATACGTACAAACATGTATATGGGCCAAAGGGCAGAAGTTTAGCAGCAATAATTTGTAGTTATGCATGTACAGATGTAGCCATGTTCATCCATTCCGAGGCTCGGTCACACAGGCACACGTGCTGCGCCAAGGCGCAACTTAGTAGGCAGAACTTTATTTACATTTTTTGGGGAGTTGTCTGTGCCTAACACTGACTTTGAGGAATTTTGGACCACATCTCCTCACAACATTATTCCAACCCATGGTCACAGCATCTCATTGGGGTTGAGGTATGGACATTGGCTTTGTCATTCCAAAACCATAATTTGTTTCTTTTTCAGCCATTCACATCTAGATTTCCTAGTGTGCTCAAGATTGGCATGTTGCATGATTTAATTTTGCCCAAGATGAAGTTGGACATATCGCCTTATCTCTAGGATATTCTGGTTCTTGCGTTGATGTTAAACATGATGTTGTGCATCTTCACTTTGGTATATATATATATATATCCAGATGTCATTGTTCTAGCTGTAACTTTGCAAACCTTAGCTGTATTTTTTTTTGTTCAGGCAAAATAGTAAATCTAAGTCATATAGTATTATCCTTTCTCTAACGTCCTAAGTGGATGCTGGGGACTCCGTAAGGACCATGGGGAATAGCGGCTCCGCAGGAGACTGGGCACAAAAGTAAAGCTTTAGAACTACCTGGTGTGCACTGGCTCCTCCCCCTATGACCCTCCTCCAAGCCTCAGTTAAGATTTTGTGCCCGAACGAGAAGGGTGCACACTAGGTGGCTCTCCTGAGCTGCTTAGTGAAAAGTTTAGTTTTAGGTTTTTTATTTTCAGTGAGACCTGCTGGCAACAGGCTCACTGCATCGAGGGACTAAGGGGAGAAGAAGCGAACTCACCTGCGTGCAGAGTGGATTGGGCTTCTTAGGCTACTGGACATTAGCTCCAGAGGGACGATCACAGGCCCAGCCATGGATGGGTCCCAGAGCCGCGCCGCCGGCCCCCTTACAGAGCCAGAAGACAGAAGAGGTCCGGAAAATCGGCGGCAGAAGACGTCCTGTCTTCAACAAGGTAGCGCACAGCACTGCAGCTGTGCGCCATTGCTCTCAGCACACTTCACACTCCGGTCACTGAGGGTGCAGGGCGCTGGGGGGGGCGCCCTGAGACGCAATAAAAACACCTTGGATGGCAAAAAATGCATCACATATAGCTCCTGGGCTATATGGATGCATTTAACCCCTGCCAGAATACATAGAAAAACGGGAGATAAGGCCGCCGATAAGGGGGCGGAGCCTATCTCCTCAGCACACTGGCGCCATTTTCCCTCACAGCTCCGTTGGAGGGAAGCTCCCTGGCTCTCCCCTGCAGTCACTACACTACAGAAAGGGTTAAAAAAGAGAGGGGGGGCACTAATTACGCGCAGTATTAAAGATACAGCAGCTATAAGGGGAAAAACACTTATATAAGGTTATCCCTGTATATATATAGCGCTCTGGTGTGTGCTGGCAAACTCTCCCTCTGTCTCCCCAAAGGGCTAGTGGGGTCCTGTCCTCTATCAGAGCATTCCCTGTGTGTGTGCTGTATGTCGGTACGTTTGTGTCGACATGTATGAGGAGAATAATGATGTGGAGACGGAGCAGATTGCCTGTAATAGTGATGTCACCCCCTAGGGGGTCGACACCTGAGTGGATGAACTGTTGGAAGGAATTACGTGACAGTGTCAGCTCTGTATAAAAGACAGTGGTTGACATGAGACAGCCGGCTACTCAGCTTGTGCCTGTCCAGACGTCTCATAGGCCGTCAGGGGCTCTAAAGCGCCCGTTACCTCAGATGGCAGATATAGACGCCGACACGGATACTGACTCCAGTGTCGACGGTGAAGAGACTAATGTGACTTCCAGTAGGGCCACACGTTACATGATGGAGGCAATGAAAAATGTTTTACACATTTCTGATAATACGAGTACCACCAAAAAGGGGTATTATGTTCGGTGAGGAAAAACTACCTGTAGTTTTCCTGAATCTGAGAAGTTAAATGAGGTGTGTGATGATGCGTGGGTTTCCCCCGATAACAACTGATAATTTCTAAAATGTTATTGGCATTATATCCTTTCCCGCCAGAGGTTAGGGTGCGTTGGGAAACACCCCCTAGGGTGGATAAAGCGCTCACACGCTTGTAAGGGCTCTACCCTCTCCTGAGATGGCCGCCCTTAAGGATCCTGCTGATAGAAAGCAGGAGGGTATCCTAAAATGTATTTACACACATACTGGTGTTATACTGCGACCAGCAATCGCCTCAGCCTGGATGTGCAGTGCTGGGTTGGCGTGGTCGGATTCCCTGACTGAAAATATTGATACCCTAGATAGGGACAGTATATTTTTGCCTATAGAGCATTTAAAAGATGCATTTCTATATATGCGTGATGCACAGCGGAATATTTGCCGACTGGCATCAAGTCTAAGTGCGTTGTCCATTTCTACCAGTAGAGGGTTATGGACACGACAGTGGTCAGGTGATGCGGATTTCAAACGGCATTTGGAAGCAACATGAGAAGACGCCGTATTATCAGGCGCAGTCTTTTCGTGGACAAGCGGGCAAAAGGTTCCTCATTTCTGCCCCGTGACAGAGGGAGAGGAAAAAGGCTGCAGAAATCAGCCAGTTCCCAGGAACAGAAACCCTTTCCCGCCTCTGCCAAGCCCTCAGTATGACGCTGGGGCTTTACAAGCAGAATCAGGCACGGTGGGGGGCCCGTCTCAATGAATTTCAGCGCGCAGTGGGCTCACTCGCAAGTAGACCCCTGGATCCTTCAGGTGATATCTCAGGGGTACAAATTGGAATTCGAGACGTCTCCCCCTCGCCGTTTCCTAAAGTCGGCTTTACCGATGTCTCCTTCTGACAGGGAGACAGTTTTGGAAGCCATTCACAAGCTGTATTCCCAGCAGGTGATAATCAAGGTACCCCTCCTGCAACAGGGAACGGGGTATTATTCCACACTGTTGTGGTACCGAAGCCGGACGGCTCGGTGAGACCGATTCTAAATCTAAAATCTTTGAACACTTACATACAGAGGTTCAAATTCAAGATTGAGTCACTCAGAGCAGTGATTGCGAACCTGGAAGAAGGGGACTACATGATGTCTCGGGACATCGAGGATGCTTACCTTCATGTCCAAATTTACCCTTCTCACCAAGGGTACCTCAGGTTTATGGTACAGAACTGTCACTATCAGTTCAGACGCTGCCGTATGGATGGTCCACGGCACCCCGGGTCTTTACCAAGGTAATGGCCGAAATGATGATATTCCTTCGAAGGAAGGGAATTTTAGTTATCCCTTACTTGGACGATTCCCTGATAAGGGTAAGATCCAGGGAACAGTTGGAGGTCGGTGTAGCACTATCTCAGGTAGTGTTGCGGCAGCACGATTGGATTCTCAATATTCCAAAATCGCAGCTGGTTCCGACGACTCGTCTTCTGTTCCTAGGGATGATCCTGGACACAGTCCAGAAAAAGGTGTTTCTCCCGGAGGAGAAAGCCAGGGAGTTATCCGAGCTAGTCAGGAACCTCCTAAAACCGAGCCAAGTCTCAGTGCATCAATGCACAAGGGTTCTGGGTAAAATGGTGGCTTCCTACGAAGCAATCCCATTCGGCAGATTCCACGCAAGAACTTTCCAGTGGGACCTGCTGGACAAATGGTCCGGGTCGCATCTTCAGATGCATCAGCGGATAACCCTGTCACCAAGAACAAGGGTGTCCCTCCTGTGTTGGTTGCAGAGTGCTCATCTTCTAGAGGGCCGCAGATTCGGCATTCAGGACTGGGTCCTGGTGACCACGGATGCCAGCCTGCGAGGCTGGGGAGCAGTCACACAGGGAAGGAATTTCCAGGGCTTATGGTCAAGCCTGGAGACATCACTTCACATAAATATCCTGAAGCTAAGGGCCATTTACAATGCTCTAAGCTTAGCAAGACCTCTGCTTCAAGGTCAGCCGGTGTTGATCCAGTCGGACAACATCACGGCAGTCACCCACGTAAACAGACAGGGTGGCACAAGAAGCAGGAGGGCAATGGCAGAAGCTGCAAGGATTCTTCGCTGGGCGGAAAATCATGTGATAGCACTGTCAGCAATTCCGGGAGTGGACAACTGGGAAGCAGACTTCCTCAGCAGACACGACCTCCACCCGGGAGAGTGGGGACTTCACCCAGAAGTCTTCCACATGATTATAAACCGTTGGGAAAAACTCGACAGGCATTGCGCCAGGTCAAGGGACCCTCAGGCAATAGCTGTAGACGCTCTGGTAACACCGTGGGTGTACCAGTCAGTGTATGTGTTCCCTCATCTGCCTCTCATACCCAAGGTACTGAGATTGATAAGATGGAGAGGAGTAAGCACTATATTCGTGGCTCCGGATTGGCCAAGAAGGACTTGGTAACCGGAACTTCAAGAGATGCTCACGGAGGATCCGTGGCCTCTACCTCTAAGAAGGGACCTGCTCCAGCAAGGACCCTGTCTGTTCCAAGACTTACCGCGGCTGCGTTTGACGGCATGGCGGTTGAACGCCGGATCCTGAAGGAAAAAAGGCATTCCGGATGAAGTCATCCCTATCCTGATCAAAGCCAGGAAGGATGTAACCGCAAAACATTATCACCGCATTTGGCGAAAATATGTTGCGTGGTGCGAGGCCAGTAAGGCCCGACGGAGGAAATTCAACTGGGTCGATTCCTACATTTCCTGCAAACAGGAGTGTCTATGGGCCTGAAATTGGGGTCCATTAAGGTTCAAATTTCGGCCCTGTCAATTTTCTTCCAAAAAGAACTAGCTTCAGTCCCTGAAGTTCAGACGTTGTAAAAGGGGTACTGCATATACAGCCTCCTTTTGTGCCTCCAGTGGCACCTTGAGATCTCAATGTAGTTTTTGGGTTCCAAAAGTCACATTGGTTTGAACCACTTAAATCTGTGGAGTTAAAATATCTCACATGGAAAGTGGTCATGCTGTTGGCCCTGGCCTGGGCCAGGCACGTGTCAGAATTGGCGGCTTTATCCTGTAAAAGCCCTTATCTGATTTTCCATTCGGACAGGGCGGAATTGAGGACTCGTCCTCAGTTTCTCCCTAAGGTGGTTTCAGCGTTTCACCTGAACCAACCTATTGTGGTGCCTGCGGCTACTAGGGACTTGGAGGACTCCAAGTTGCTAGACGTTATCAGGGCCCTGAAAATATATGTTTCCAGGACGGCTGGAGTCAGAAAATCTGACTCGCTGTTTATCCTGTATGCACCCAACAAGCTGGGTGCTCCTGCTTCTAAGCAGACTATTGCTCGTTGGATTTGTAGTACAATTCAGCTTGCACATTCTGTGGCAGGCCTGCCACAGCCAAAAATCTGTAAATGCCCACTCCACAAGGAAGATGGGCTCATCTTGGGCGGCTGCCCGAGGGGTCTCGGCTTTACAACTTTGCCGAGCAGCTACTTGGTCAGGAGCAAATACGTTTGTAAAATTCTACAAAATTGATACCCTGGCTGAGGAGGACCTGGAGTTCTCTCATTTGGTGCTGCAGAGTCATCCGCACTCTCCCGCCCGTTTGGGAGCTTTGGTATAATCCCCATGGTCCTTACGGAGTCCCCAGCATCCACTTAGGACGTTAGAGAAAATAAGAATTTACTTACCGATAATTCTATTTCTCGTAGTCCGTAGTGGATGCTGGGCGTCCATCCCAAGTGCGGATTGTCTGCAATACTGGTACATAGTTATTGTTACCAAAAAATCGGGTTATTGCTGTAGTGAGCCATCTTTTCTAGAGGCTCCTCTGTTATCATGCTGTTAACTGGGTTTAGATCACGAGTTGTACGGTGTGATTGGTGTGGCTGGTATGAGTCTTACCCGGGATTCAAAATCCTTCCTTATTGTGTACGCTCGTCCGGGCACAGTATCCTAACTGAGGCTTGGAGGAGGGTCATAGGGGGAGGAGCCAGTGCACACCAGGTAGTTCTAAAGCTTTACTTTTGTGCCCAGTCTCCTGCGGAGCCGCTATTCCCCATGGTCCTTACGGAGTCCCCAGCATCCACTACGGACTACGAGAAATAGAATTATCGGTAAGTAAATTCTTATTTTTCTTGAGAATTGCCTTTCTTCAGATTTACTTGTTGATAGATTTCCTAATGATACAGTCCTGAGCTTTAATATTGTGTTGACAGAGGTGTGTAGATCCCTAGATATAGGGGGTCATTCAGATCTGATTGCTGGGCTGCTATATTGTAGCCCTGCGATCAGATAGTCGCCGCCCAAGGGGAGTGTATATTCGCCGTGCAAGTGTGTGATTGCATGTGTACAGCGAGCTGCAAAAAAATCCCTCAGTCAGCGGACAGCTGCAAATCCGTTCGCACCACACTCACCATCTAATGATTTTTTCACTGTGTGCAGTCTGTGCGCAGCCCAGGACTTACTCCTACAATGCAATCAGAAGAGGCTGATCGGGTCCGTAGCTGACGTAACACACCCTCCCTGAAAACGCTTGGGAATGCCTGCGTTTTTTCGGACACTCCCAGTAAATGGTCAGTTACCACCCACAAATGGCTTCCTCCTGTCAATCACCATGCGATTGGATTTTTCGCACCATCTCTTTGCTAACCAGTGATGCCCTTTGTTGCTGTCCGACGCGCGTGCGCATTGCGGTGCATACGCATGCGCAGTTAGTACCTGATCTCCCGCTGTGCAAAAATGCACAACAGCGATCAGATCTGAATGACCCCCATAGTGTTCATTTCTTGTGCAGTTTCTGGGAGCATCATACAGTCTGATCTTTGATCTTTGGTTGACAGGGGCAAACGCAGAATTTTAAAGGGTGGGTTCCAGATATGTGAGATATATATATATATATATATATAACTAGTATATTTACTAAAATGTGCACGTACATTGTACAATGGGGGTCATTCCGAGTTGATTGCTAGCTGCCGTTGTTCGCAGCGCAGCAATCAGGCTAAAAATCTGCATTTCTGCGCATGCGTATGGGCCGCAATGCGCACGCGCATCGTACGGGTACAAAGCCCGTTGTGGTTGTGCACAGGTTGTAGCAAAGTTTTCAGTCGCACTGACGGCCGCTAGAAGATTGACAGGAAGTTACTGGGTGTCAACTGACCGTTTTCAGGTAGTGTTTGCAAAAACGCAGGCGTGTCTGATAAAACGCAGGCGTGGCTGGGCGGGTGTATGAAGTCAAATCCGGACACGAATAGGCTGAAGTGATCGCAAGCGCTGAGTAGGTTCAGAGCTACTCTGAAACTCCACAAACTGTTTTTGCAGAGCTCGGCTGCACATGCGTACGCACTTCTGCTAAACTAAAATACACTCCCCAGTGGACGGCGGCATAGTATTTGCACAACTGCTAAAAACTGCGAGCGATCAACTCGGAATCACCCCCCAATATACCAACTGGCATATCATGGTTTGCAAGGCTGTATATGGAAAACGCTTCTGTTTTCACTGATTCCATGGCGTCATTCAGGGACAGAACCAGGAGTTCATTTAGAGAGACTGGCTGATGCCGTGAATTGGTGTGTAGCTGGAACTGGAAGCGCTATCCATATAGTCAATACACTAAGAATCAGCAGGAGATATATATATATATATATATATACAGGGGCGGATCCAGGAAAAAATGACAGGGGGGGCACCATAACTTGGGGGGTACTTTGTGCGCCAAAGGCAAGCACGCTCCTGGGAAAGTGGGTGTGGCCCCACAATAATAAGCATGGCTTCAAAGAGAATGCTGTATCCACGAGGGGTGTAGTATGATATGCCGGTGGCCGGGCTCCCGACCGCTGGCATACCGACAGTCTGGCGAACGCAAATAAGCCCCTTGCGGGCTCACTGCGCTCGCCACGCTAAGGGCACGGTGGCGCGCTACATGCGCCACGCTATTTATTCTCCCTCCTGGGGGGTCGTGGACCACCAAGAGGGAGAAAAAGTGTCGGTATGCCGGCTGTCGGGATTACAGCGCCGGTATACTGTGCGCCGGGATCCCGACAGCCGGCAAACTGAAGACCACCCATCCATGAGCTAGTGGGTGACAGGAATGGTTGACAGAGAGAAACAGTGGGTGACATGGAGAAGGTGACAAGAAGAGGCAGAGGGTGATAGGGAGAGGCAAAGTGTTACAGAGAGAGGGTGATGCTTTGGAAAGGAAGAGGGTAACAGGAGAGAGAGGCGGATGTCGAGACAGTAATGCAGGGGAAAGGCAGTATGTGAAAGGAGAGGGTGTCAGGGAGAGGAAGTAAGTGGATGATGAGTGGGAGAAGGTGATGGCAGTGGGAGACGGAGAGGGTGACAGGGAGAGGTAGTGGGTGACGGGAAGAGGGTGACAGGGAAAGGCAATGAATGAAAGAGGCAGTGACATGGTGTGAAGGGGTGGCACTATGTTGGAGAAGGGGGTACACTGGGCTTAATAAGGGAGGGAATACCCAGGGTTGTTAGGGTGGGAGACATTGGGATGGTAGGGGTGTCAGTGAGATGGTGGGGGATGCTAGGAAAGATGGGAAGGGGGCAGGGGGATCCTGTTGACTCAACTGGCTGGTAGGTTCTAGGTGGGGGGCAATTACATCAATGAGCTCAGTGGGCTGGTGGGGGGCACACAGAGAATTACCCCTACACACTGATATACCACCTCTGTACCCCCACACTACACTGTTGATTGCCCCCTGCCATGGGAACTGTTCACTGGTACCGGCCTTGAGATGAGTGGATGGAAGGTACCAGGGGTAGGACGGGGAGCGGACCTTTACCTGAGGTCAATTATGGAGATCTGGGTGCAGGCAGTGATGAGCAGGATGCTGGCCGCAATCACAGTCTTGAGTCCGATGGCGGGAGGAGCTGGAGACCTGGCTGCTGGCGGGTGCGCTGTCCCTCGTTGGCGGCACCGGCGGTCGCTGTCCCGGACCGTAGTTGCGCTGCTGTGTGCGGCAGGGTAATGGGTGGGCTGCTGGCTGCTAGTCACACTGGTGCTGTGCGGTACCGGTGTTGTCCCTCAGCGGCGGCGGGCTGAAGCTGGGACCTTCCTCCTCCTGCTCGGCTCCTCTGACAGAAACGTGACATGCACTGACTGACTGCATGTCACGTTTCTCCAGGGAGCCAATCCTGGACCAGCAGCAGCAGCCTCATGTCGGGTGGGTGCACGCGCCGTGCGCATTAAAAAAAAAAGCAAAAATCTACTAAAAATGACAGGGGGGAGGGGGGGTACGTGCCTTGGTGCCCCCCCCTTAAATCCGCCACTGTATATATATATATATATATATACACACACACACATATATCTCACTAATGTAGCAAGCACTCTTGCCACTTCACACTGACATATTTGAGAAGTGGTACTGATTTATGCCAAGAGTGCAAAATTGGTGATATATATATATATATATATATATAAAAACAGGGCCGGTTCTAGACCTTGTGGCACCCAGGGCGAAAATGTCCTGTGCCCCCCCCCCCCCCGGTAAAATAGAGTTGGTGCGCACCCAAAAATAGGGGCGTGGCTTCTTCATAGGGAAGGGGCATGGCCACAGTTGTCCCCCTGTACGTGTGCCCCCCTGTAGCTGTTCCCCCAGTAGACGTGCCCCCTGCAGCTGTGCCCCATGTAGCAGTGCCCCCTAGCTGTGCCCCCAGTAGCTTTGCCACCTGTAGCAGTGCACCCAGTAGTTGTGAGCCCTGTAGTTGTGCTCCCTGTAGCTGTGCCCCTTGTAGCTGTGCCCCCAGTTGATTTGCCCCAGTTGATTTCCCCCCAGTAGCTGTGCCTCCTGTAGCAGTTCCCTCTGTAGTAGTGCCCCCAGTAGTTGTGACCCCTGTAGTAGCGCTGCTTGCAAGCACCAAAAATTTTTTGAAAAAACCCCAATACTTAACAGCCACACTCCTGCTTCCGGACCGCTGCTGCGCTGTCCTCCGTCTCTGGCCGCCGGCTCCACAGCCCATAGCACCTGCTGCAGCCGGGTAGAGCATGGATCAGGAGTAGCGGCTCTTGCCACGGCGGCGGTGCCCTTGGGGCAGCGGCGCCCTTGGGGCAACATGTTTCAGTTCCCTGACTGCTATTGTGACTGACTGTTGATCCATTGGCTGTGTTGCATGTACCTTGATAAAGGTCCCGGTGTGGACCGAAACGTTGGTGTTCATTTGGATATCGCATTGGAACTGTGAGATCTATCCTGTCTTTTTCTCATTAAAACATTTTTTGATTACTGCTACTTATTAAGTCCACTTGTGTTGGAAATACTGTACTATATATATATATATATATATGTACACTGCTCAAAAAATAAAGGGAACACTAAAATAACACATCCTAGATCTGAATGAATGAAATATTCTTATTAAATACTTTGTTCTTTACATAGTTGAATGTCCTGACAACAAAATCACACAAAAATTATCAATGGAAATCAAATGTATTAATCCATGGAGGTCTGGATTTGGAGTCACCCTCAAAATTAAAGTGGAAAAACACACTACAGGCTGATCCAACTTTGATGTAATGTCCTTAAAACAAGTCAAAATGAGGCTCAGTAGCGTGTGTGGCCTCCACGTCCCTGTATGACCTCCCTACAACCCACACAAGTGGCTCAGGTAGTGCAGCTCATCCAGGATAGCACATCAATGCGAGCTGTGGCAAGAAGGTTTGCTGTGTCTGTCAGTGTAGTGTCCAGAGCATGGAGGCGCTACCAGGAGACAGGCCAGTACATCAGGAGACGTGGAGGAGGCCGCTACCTCCGCCTTTGTGCAAGGAGGAACAGGAGGAGCACTGCCAGAGCCCTGCAAAATGACCTCCAGCAAGCCACAAATGTGCATGTGTCTACTCAAACAATCAGAAACAGACTCCATGAGGGTGGTATGAGGTCCCGACGCCCACAGGTGGGGGTTGTGCTTACAGCCCAACACCGTGCAGGACGTTTGGCATTTGCCAGAGAACACCAAGATTGGAAAATTCGCCACTGGCGCCCTGTGCTCTTCACAGATGAAAGCAGGTTCTCACTGAGCACATGTGACAGACGTGACAGAGTCTGGAGACGCCAAGGAGAATCAATGATTTCCATTGATAATTTTTGTGTGATTTTGTTGTCAGCACATTCAACTATGTAAAGAACAAAGTATTTCATTCATTCAGATCTAGGATGTGTTATTTTAGTGTTCCCTTTATTTTTTTGAGCAGTGTATATACTTGCACACAATATGACAGGCGGCACTCTGAGACTTGCACTCAGCGGTGTAATTGCATAAATACTAGAGATGAGCGGGTTCGGTTTCTTTGAATCCGAACCCGCACGAACTTCACTTTTTTTTCCACGGGTCCGAGCGACTCGGATCTTCCCGCCTTGCTCGGTTAACCCGAGCGCGCCCGAACGTCATCATGACGCTGTCGGATTCTCGCGAGGCTCGGATTCTATCGCGAGACTCGGATTCTATATAAGGAGCCGCGCGTCGCCGCCATTTTCACTCGTGCATTGAGATTGATAGGGAGAGGACGTGTCTGGCGTCCTCTCCATTAGAATAGAGATAGATAGATTAGATAGAGAGAGATTGTGCAGAGTCGCAGACAGAGTTAGTTTACCACAGTCAGTGACCAGTGCAGTTGCTAGTTAACTTTTATTTAATATAATATATCCGTTCACTTCTCTCTGCTATATCCGTTCTCTGCCTGAAAAAAAAAACGATACACAGCACAGTCAGTCACACAGTGTGACTCAGTCTGTGTGCACTCAGCTCAGCCCAGTGTGCTGCACAGTCATCAATGTATAAATTAAAAGCTTATAATTAATTGTGGGGGAGACTGGGGAGCACTGCAGGTTGTTAGCAGGAGCCAGGAGTACAATTATATTAATTAACAGTGCACACTTTTGCTGCAGGAGTGGTGACCAGTGCCTGACCACCAGTATAGTATTGTTGTATACTACTAATATCTCTTTAAATATCAACCAGTCTATATTAGCAGCAGACACAGTACAGTGCGGTAGTTCACGGCTGTGGCTACCTCTGTGTCGGCACACGGCAGGCAGTCCGTCCGACCAGAATTGTATTATTTATTATTATATACCTACCACCTAACCGTGGTTTTTTTTTCATTCTTTATACCGTCATAGTGTCATCCTAATTGTTACGAGTATACTACTATCTCTTTATCAACCAGTGTACAGTGCGGTAGTTCACGGCTGTGGCTACCTCTGTGTCGGCACACGGCAGGCAGTCCGTCCGACCAGAATTGTATTATTTATTATTATATACCTACCACCTAACCGTGGTTTTTTTTTCATTCTTTATACCGTCATAGTGTCATCCTAATTGTTACGAGTATACTACTATCTCTTTATCAACCAGTGTACAGTGCGGTAGTTCACGGCTGTGGCTACCTCTGTGTCGGCACACGGCAGGCAGTCCGTCCGACCAGAATTGTATTATTTATTATTATATACCTACCACCTAACCGTGGTTTTTTTTTCATTCTTTATACCGTCATAGTGTCATCCTAATTGTTACGAGTATACTACTATCTCTTTATCAACCAGTGTACAGTGCGGTAGTTCACGGCTGTGGCTACCTCTGTGTCGGCACACGGCAGGCAGTCCGTCCGACCAGAATTGTATTATTTATTATTATATACCTACCACCTAACCGTGGTTTTTTTTTCATTCTTTATACCGTCATAGTGTCATCCTAATTGTTACGAGTATACTACTATCTCTTTATCAACCAGTGTACAGTGCGGTAGTTCACGGCTGTGGCTACCTCTGTGTCGGCACACGGCAGGCAGTCCGTCCGACCAGAATTGTATTATTTATTATTATATACCTACCACCTAACCGTGGTTTTTTTTTCATTCTTTATACCGTCATAGTGTCATCCTAATTGTTACGAGTATACTACTATCTCTTTATCAACCAGTGTACAG
This sequence comes from Pseudophryne corroboree, assembly GCF_028390025.1. Classification (NCBI taxonomy): domain Eukaryota; kingdom Metazoa; phylum Chordata; class Amphibia; order Anura; family Myobatrachidae; genus Pseudophryne; species Pseudophryne corroboree. The sequence continues at coordinate 381,606,784 of NC_086445.1, read as the reverse complement.
TGCGGTAGTTCACGGCTGTGGCTACCTCTGTGTCGGCACACGGCAGGCAGTCCGTCCGACCAGAATTGTATTATTTATTATTATATACCTACCACCTAACCGTGGTTTTTTTTTCATTCTTTATACCGTCATAGTGTCATCCTAATTGTTACGAGTATACTACTATCTCTTTATCAACCAGTGTACAGTGCGGTAGTTCACGGCTGTGGCTACCTCTGTGTCGGCAGTCGGCAGGCAGTCCGTCCATCCATAATTGTATTATTATTATAATATATACCACCTAACCGTGGTTTTTTTTTCATTCTTTATACCGTCATAGTGTCATACTAGTTGTTACGAGTATACTACTATCTCTTTATCAACCAGTGTACAGTGCGGTAGTTCACGGCTGTGGCTACCTCTGTGTCGGCAGTCGGCAGGCAGTCCGTCCATCCATAATTGTATTATTATTATAATATATACCACCTAACCCTGGTTTTTTTTCCATTCTTTAATCTTTATACCGTCGTCATAGTGTCATACTAGTTGTTACGAGTATACTACTATCTCTTTATCAACCAGTGTACAGTGCGGTAGTTCACGGCTGTGGCTACCTCTGTGTCGGCAGTCGGCAGGCAGTCCGTCCATCCATAATTGTATTATTATTATAATATATACCACCTAACCGTGGTTTTTTTTTCATTCTTTATACCGTCATAGTGTCATACTAGTTGTTACGAGTATACTACTATCTCTTTATCAACCAGTGTACAGTGCGGTAGTTCACGGCTGTGGCTACCTCTGTGTCGGCAGTCGGCAGGCAGTCCGTCCATCCATAATTGTATTATTATTATAATATATACCACCTAACCGTGGTTTTTTTTTCATTCTTTATACCGTCGTCATAGTGTCATACTAGTTGTTACGAGTATACTACTATCTCTTTATCAACCAGTGTACAGTGCGGTAGTTCACGGCTGTGGCTACCTCTGTGTCGGCAGTCGGCAGGCAGTCCGTCCATCCATAATTGTATTATTATTATAATATATACCACCTAACCGTGGTTTTTTTTTCATTCTTTATACCGTCGTCATAGTGTCATACTAGTTGTTACGAGTATACTACTATCTCTTTATCAACCAGTGTACAGTGCGGTAGTTCACGGCTGTGGCTACCTCTGTGTCGGCAGTCGGCAGGCAGTCCGTCCATCCATAATTGTATTATTATTATAATATATACCACCTAACCGTGGTTTTTTTATACCACCTAACCGTGGCAGTCCGTCCATAATTGTATACTAGTAAACTATCCAATCCATCCATCTCCATTGTTTACCTGAGGTGCCTTTTAGTTCTGCCTATAAAATATGGAGAACAAAAAAGTTGAGGTTCCAAAATTAGGGAAAGATCAAGATCCACTTCCACCTCGTGCTGAAGCTGCTGCCACTAGTCATGGCCGAGACGATGAAATGCCAGCAACGTCGTCTGCCAAGGCCGATGCCCAATGTCATAGTACAGAGCATGTCAAATCCAAAACACCAAATATCAGAAAAAAAAGGACTCCAAAACCTAAAATAAAATTGTCGGAGGAGAAGCGTAAACTTGCCAATATGCCATTTACCACACGGAGTGGCAAGGAACGGCTGAGGCCCTGGCCTATGTTCATGGCTAGTGGTTCAGCTTCACATGAGGATGGAAGCACTCAGCCTCTCGCTAGAAAACTGAAAAGACTCAAGCTGGCAAAAGCACCGCAAAGAACTGTGCGTTCTTTGAAATCCCAAATCCACAAGGAGAGTCCAATTGTGTCGTTTGCGATGCCTGACCTTCCCAACACTGGACGTGAAGAGCATGCGCCTTCCACTATTTGCATGCCCCCTGCAAGTGCTGGAAGGAGCACCCGCAGTCCAGTTCCTGATAGTCAGATTGAAGATGTCAGTGTTGAAGTACACCAGGATGAGGAGGATATGGGTGTTGCTGGCGCTGGGGAGGAAATTGACCAGGAGGATTCTGATGGTGAGGTGGTTTGTTTAAGTCAGGCACCCGGGGAGACACCTGTTGTCCGTGGGAGGAATATGGCCGTTGACATGCCAGGTGAAAATACCAAAAAAATCAGCTCTTCGGTGTGGAGGTATTTCACCAGAAATGCGGACAACAGGTGTCAAGCCGTGTGTTCCCTTTGTCAAGCTGTAATAAGTAGGGGTAAGGACGTTAACCACCTCGGAACATCCTCCCTTATACGTCACCTGCAGCGCATTCATAATAAGTCAGTGACAAGTTCAAAAACTTTGGGTGACAGCGGAAGCAGTCCACTGACCAGTAAATCCCTTCCTCTTGTAACCAAGCTCACGCAAACCACCCCACCAACTCCCTCAGTGTCAATTTCCTCCTTCCCCAGGAATGCCAATAGTCCTGCAGGCCATGTCACTGGCAAGTCTGACGAGTCCTTTCCTGCCTGGGATTCCTCCGATGCATCCTTGCGTGTAACGCCTACTGCTGCTGGCGCTGCTGTTGTTGCCGCTGGGAGTCGATGGTCATCCCAGAGGGGAAGTCGTAAGCCCACTTGTACTACTTCCAGTAAGCAATTGACTGTTCAACAGTCCTTTGCGAGGAAGATGAAATATCACAGCAGTCATCCTACTGCAAAGCGGATAACTGAGTCCTTGACAACTATGTTGGTGTTAGACGTGCGTCCGGTATCCGCCGTTAGTTCACAGGGAACTAGACAATTTATTGAGGCAGTGTGCCCCCGTTACCAAATACCATCTAGGTTCCACTTCTCTAGGCAGGCGATACCGAGAATGTACACGGACGTCAGAAAAAGACTCACCAGTGTCCTAAAAAATGCAGTTGTACCCAATGTCCACTTAACCACGGACATGTGGACAAGTGGAGCAGGGCAGGGTCAGGACTATATGACTGTGGCAGCCCACTGGGTAGATGTATGGACTCCCGCCGCAAGAACAGCAGCGGCGGCACCAGTAGCAGCATCTCGCAAACGCCAACTCTTTCCTAGGCAGGCTACGCTTTGTATCACCGCTTTCCAGAATACGCACACAGCTGAAAACCTCTTACGGCAACTGAGGAAGATCATCGCGGAATGGCTTACCCCAATTGGACTCTCCTGTGGATTTGTGGCATCGGACAACGCCAGCAATATTGTGTGTGCATTAAATATGGGCAAATTCCAGCACGTCCCATGTTTTGCACATACCTTGAATTTGGTGGTGCAGAATTTTTTAAAAAACGACAGGGGCGTGCAAGAGATGCTGTCGGTGGCCAGAAAAATTGCGGGACACTTTCGGCGTACAGGCACCACGTACAGAAGACTGGAGCACCACCAAAAACTACTGAACCTGCCCTGCCATCATCTGAAGCAAGAAGTGGTAACGAGGTGGAATTCAACCCTCTATATGCTTCAGAGGTTGGAGGAGCAGCAAAAGGCCATTCAAGCCTATACAATTGAGCACGATATAGGAGATGGAATGCACCTGTCTCAAGTGCAGTGGAGAATGATTTCAACGTTGTGCAAGGTTCTGATGCCCTTTGAACTTGCCACACGTGAAGTCAGTTCAGACACTGCCAGCCTGAGTCAGGTCATTCCCCTCATCAGGCTTTTGCAGAAGAAGCTGGAGGCATTGAAGAAGGAGCTAACACGGAGCGATTCCGCTAGGCATGTGGGACTTGTGGATGCAGCCCTTAATTCGCTTAACAAGGATTCACGGGTGGTCAATCTGTTGAAATCAGAGCACTACATTTTGGCCACCGTGCTCGATCCTAGATTTAAAGCCTACCTTGGATCTCTCTTTCCGGCAGACACAGGTCTGCTGGGGTTGAAAGACCTGCTGGTGACAAAATTGTCAAGTCAAGCGGAACGCGACCTGTCAACATCTCCTCCTTCACATTCTCCCGCAACTGGGGGTGCGAGGAAAAGGCTCAGAATTCCGAGCCCACCCGCTGGCGGTGATGCAGGGCAGTCTGGAGCGACTGCTGATGCTGACATCTGGTCCGGACTGAAGGACCTGACAACGATTACGGACATGTCGTCTACTGTCACTGCATATGATTCTCTCAACATTGATAGAATGGTGGAGGATTATATGAGTGACCGCATCCAAGTAGGCACGTCACACAGTCCGTACTTATACTGGCAGGAAAAAGAGGCAATTTGGAGGCCCTTGCACAAACTGGCTTTATTCTACCTAAGTTGCCCTCCCACAAGTGTGTACTCCGAAAGAGTGTTTAGTGCCGCCGCTCACCTTGTCAGCAATCGGCGTACGAGGTTACATCCAGAAAATGTGGAGAAGATGATGTTCATTAAAATGAATTATAATCAATTCCTCCGCGGAGACATTGACCAGCAGCAATTGCCTCCACAAAGTACACAGGGAGCTGAGATGGTGGATTCCAGTGGGGACGAATTGATAATCTGTGAGGAGGGGGATGTACACGGTGATATATCGGAGGGTGAAGATGAGGTGGACATCTTGCCTCTGTAGAGCCAGTTTGTGCAAGGAGAGATTAATTGCTTCTTTTTTGGGGGGGGTCCAAACCAACCCGTCATATCAGTCACAGTCGTGTGGCAGACCCTGTCACTGAAATGATGGGTTGGTTAAAGTGTGCATGTCCTGTTTTGTTTATACAACATAAGGGTGGGTGGGAGGGCCCAAGGATAATTCCATCTTGCACCTCTTTTTTCTTTTCTTTTTCTTTGCATCATGTGCTGATTGGGGAGGGTTTTTTGGAAGGGACATCCTGCGTGACACTGCAGTGCCACTCCTAGATGGGCCCGGTGTTTGTGTCGGCCACTAGGGTCGCTAATCTTACTCACACAGCTACCTCATTGCGCCTCTTTTTTTCTTTGCGTCATGTGCTGTTTGGGGAGGGTTTTTTGGAAGGGACATCCTGCGTGACACTGCAGTGCCACTCCTAGATGTGCCCGGTGTTTGTGTCGGCCACTAGGGTCGCTAATCTTACTCACACAGTCAGCTACCTCATTGCGCCTCTTTTTTTCTTTGCGTCATGTGCTGTTTGGGGAGGGTTTTTTGGAAGGGCCATCCTGCGTGACACTGCAGTGCCACTCCTAGATGGGCCCGGTGTTTGTGTCGGCCACTAGGGTCGCTTATCTTACTCACACAGCGACCTCGGTGCAAATTTTAGGACTAAAAATAATATTGTGAGGTGTGATGTGTTCAGAATAGGCTGAAAATGAGTGTAAATTATGTTTTTTGAGGTTAATAATACTTTGGGATCAAAATTACCCCCAAATTCTATGATTTAAGCTGTTTTTTAGGGTTTTTTTAAAAAAACACCCGAATCCAAAACACACCCGAATCCGACAAAAAAAATTCGGTGAGGTTTTGCCAAAACGCGGTCGAACCCAAAACACGGCCGCGGAACCGAACCCAAAACCAAAACACAAAACCCGAAAAATTTCCGGCGCTCATCTCTAATAAATACCCCATGGGGTGTGCTTTAATGTGGTGACGTTTCTGGGACTTCTTCCCTTCTTCAGACAATAGAACGGCTGATATATCGCAGTCTCTCAGCCTCAGCTCCCTTGTTTATCTCTCACATTCATTATACTACCTCTTTCTCTCAATCTTAGCCCCCTCAAGTCTCTCAGCCTCACTCTGCCCCTCACCTTTTGTGTGTCCAATCCTCCCTCCTGTGTGTCCCAGTGTCTACCGTCCCCCCTGTGTCTCTCAGCCTCATCCCCCTGTCTCTCAGCCTCACTAGATCTTTACTTGTAGCATGCAGTGAACAGAGTGCAGACCCTGGTACTGTATGTCTATGTACATACAGAATGCTCACCTCTGTCTGCTCCTTAGCCCATTGGTGCGCTAGCGGCCAACTGTATGCAGGCTCAGTCCATCTTACACTGTCACTTCTCTCCTTTCTCAGCAGCATCGCTGGAGACTCCAGCTCTCCTGACAAGACACGCCTCCTCCTTCTCCTTTCCTCCTGCTCCTGCTTTCACTTCCTCCTCCTTTACTCTGACTTCCGACAGGTATGATCTGTGAGGAAGTGGAGGATGGCGGAGATGTGGGGCCAAGGACACAGTGCTGCAAGGGGGATAATGTCCCCCCCTTAAACTAATCTGCGGCCCCACACTACTGTAGAAAAAGCTGCTGCGGAGGCTGGGTAAGAACAAGTCCGGCTGGGGGGCCTTGATATAAGGGAACCTAGGGGTACTTACCCCCTGGGATTCCCCCCCCCCCCCCCCCCCCCCCTTAATCTGGCTCTGCCACAGCTGTGTCAATGTCCTGTATGTAGCTTGGTCATCAATATGGCTCACTTTTGTCTAGATTCAGTGGCTTTTAGGAAGAGCTGGCAGCACTGTAATAGAGGGGTCATATTCACATATGGAGGATTGCGGCTTATAGGTGTTAAAAAAAATAAAAAAAAATGAAAAAACTATATACCAGCAGCAAAAAGGTAAACACTAAATCAAGGTGCCTAGGAATCGGATGTTGGCCCTCATTCCGAGTTGATCGCTCGCTAGCTACTTTTAGCAGTCATGCAAATGCATAGTTGCCGCCCACGGGTGAGTGTATTTTCGCTTTGCAGGAGTGCGAACGCCTGTGCAGCAGAGCGGCAGCAAACACATTTTGTGCAGAACAAGATAAGCCCTGTAGTTGCTTATTCTGTGCGATGATTGCTGCGATGAAGGACCCGGTGTTGACGTCAGATACCCGCCCAGCAAACGCCAGGCCACGCCTGCGTTTTTCCAAACACTCCCAGAAAACGGACAGTTGCCACCCAGAAACTCCCACTTTCTGTCAATCTCTTTGCCTCCGCCAGTGCGACTGAAAGCGTCACTAGAACCTGTGCAAAACCACAAAGGTCTTTGTACTTGTACAATGCGCCTGCGCATTGCGGTGCATACGCATGCGCAGATTAGCCCCGTTCTGCCGTAATCGCTGCGCTGCGAAATTCCGTAGCGAGCGATCAACTCGGAATGAGGGCCGTTGTCCTTTGTAACCTAAAATATGTGTTTGGAATGAAGTCGGCTTGGATCTTTGAATAAAGAAGCCTTTTAATAAAATGTTTAATGCAGTTAAATCAAACTGTATACACAGAAAACCGGGCTCGATTATGCACCAAGCTTTTCCAAGCAAAAAAGTATTTTGTTGTGCACAAATTAAACCTTAAAGCAATATGAGCCCTGGTGTCAGAATTAACACAATCCCTCATTAAAAAAGAAAATAATGCCCTCATTTATCATGAGTCCTGAAGTGTAGTGCTATTTACCATTTTCACTCGCCGTGGTATATGGGGCCTAATTCCGAGTTGATCGCAGCAGCAATTTTGTTAGCAGTTGGGCAAAACCATGTGCACTGCAGGAGGGGCAGATATAACATGTGCAGAGAGAGTTAGATTTGGGTGGGGTGTGTTCAAACTGAAATCTAAATTGCAGTGTAAAAATAAAACAGTCAATATTTACCCTGCACAGAAATGAAATAACCCTCCCAAATCTAACTCTCTCTGCAAATGTTATATCTGCCCCCCCTGCAGTGCACATGGTTTTGCCCAATTGCTAACAAACTTGCTGCTGCGATCAACTCAGAATTACCCCCATTGTTTTTATGCTCATCTAGTTAAGATAAGCCAATACTACGGAAAGCGGTGGTGATATTTGTACTGTCAGCGCTGCTGTTTACAATTATGCAATGCTGTCGAATCAAGATCATCATCGGTATCTGTACTTACTGCACAAGGACTGTCTTAGGCAAATTCCCGACACATGCGCAGTAATGCTTCTCAGGACATTGCTATGGAGACCAGGGAGCCGCAGAGCATTATAAGAGCGGGTTACGGTCGTTAGGCCGACACAACTTAGGTCAACACTCATTAGGTCGACCACTGAAGGTCGACAACGCCATTAGGTTGACCTGAACGTTCGGTCGACATGCACTAGGTCGACAGGTCGAAAGATCGACATTAGTTTTTTTTTTGTTTTTTTTTAATCCTTTTTTGGGGGATTTTTTCATACTTAAAGATCCACGTGGACTACGTTTGGAACGGTAATTGCCCAAAGCATGCCGAGCGAAGCGAGCCATGCGAGGGGACACGGTGCACTAATATGGGTTCCCTGTCACTTTACGCAGAAAACTACACCAAAAACAATCAAAAACCTCATGTCGACCTTTTGACCTGTTGACCATGTCGAACTAATGCATGTCGACCGTGGCAATGTCGACCTTCAGTGGTCAACCTAATGAGTGTCAACCTAAGTTGGGTCGACCCAACGACCCATACCCATGAGAGCAAAGTCGGATGCTAAAGCATGGAGTCCCATGGCATAGCACCGGGCAGCACTATTTTAAAAAAAGTCAACAGCAGGTTAAGTAAAAATAGCGCTGCGAGTGCTAAAACAAGCATTACAGCGTTTGATAAATAAGGAAAGCCATATACAGTGCCAGAGTCTACAACGAAAGCGCAGGACTCAGAAAAAATGGCGCCGCGGCCATTTGTCGGAGTCCTGCGTATGCGCTGTAGACTCTGGCACTGTGCTAGCAGCGGTGCGACGGCTACGGGAAAGGAGGGGCCCACACACGGAGTCTGCACACAGGTCCCCTCCTCTATAGAGACGCCCCTGCCCCCGCTCCAATCACTGAGACAGGTGCAACAGCTATTGTGTGACACGGAGCTTCGGGACAGAGGGCATGACTTCATGGAATCTGGTGGGCATGCTCCCTGGCACTCTCCAGTGAATAGATGTCAGGTACATGTGCACAACACCTATTCATTGCTTGCTCTGCTAATCAAAGCAGCAGGTGAGAGGAGGCCTCCCAACCACTCCCCCTCACCATGGGACACTGTGGCCTATGGCTCAGATGGTGGGACGCGATGCAGTTAATTTGCCGGATTTCAGGATCCCATCAGTCAGGATACCAAAGTCGGAATCCAACAGCCGACAATGCCGACAGACGGAATCACCGCGAACAGGGGCTGCTCCCACTCATGGGTGTCCACGACACCCATAGAATGGGAATAGAACCTGTGGCGTGTGCAGTGAGCCACTAAGCCCGCAAGAGGACTCTTTGCGCTCGCCCCGATGCCGCCATACTGGCGGACGGGCTGCTGTTGTCGGGATACTGACAGCCGGCATCCCGTCCACCAGGAATACACATGTATTCAGATGGAACAGTGCCCGAAAAGCAGGACAATCCCAGTTCTGCCAAAATCGGAATGGTTGGAAGTTATAAATTTAGGATCGAAAGTTTGGCTATGTTCAGAATTAGGGTTTTTATTTCATTTCAGTTCAAATTTGTCCAAGTCCAAGTAAGAGTTTATTTTAATTTCACTTCTGCTTTGTATGTTTTTTGCACCGTTGAGGCCAGATTCAACTGAACAAATGTGCGACACTTTGTTGCTAAATCCAGGTAAATATTGTATGCAACAAATTCAAATGTGGCTCATCTATAGGCCATCAAGGCTTCTAATCTAGTGGTTGTGCCTAGTGAAAATGCTACTTCACAAAAAAGGCCCTGATTATGTATCCAAAATACAAGTGTGACCCAAATGTATTAGGGTGCGAGATCCAAGCAGTGTGAGAATTTGGCGACGTATCTGCTAGATTTAATTTCTGCAAATTTGTTTAAGGCAAAACCAATTTGGTAACCAGGCATTCTACTTTAAATCTATCATCTGCATTGCCAAAATCTTGATTCTGCTCTCATTTCACAGGTTATCATATACAGTGTGAAGCCTGTGTTTTGTGTTTGGATCTACGATTTGAGAGCTTGCAGGTCGGAATGTTGGGGTGTATGTCCCATTCACTGCTGCTAGCAGAGCTTTTTTGAACAGGTTCTTCATCCGGGATGCGGTCAATTTACCTAATCCCGACGGCAAGTAGACAATTGCAGGGGCAGATGTATTAAGCCTGGAGACGGCATAAGGAGGTGATAAATGCAAGATGATAGCGCACCAGCCAATCAGCTCCTAACTGTTAATTTACATTTTGGAGCTGATTGGGTGGTGCGTTTATCACCTTGCACTTATCACTGGTTTATAATTCCTTATGCCGTCTCCAGGCTTAATACATCTGCCTATAATTCTTTATTAGCCACCTACTGTACTTTATCAGCCACCTACAGTACTAATGTGTAGACTATCTAATTTCAGCCTTTTTCTTAGAGGATTAGAAATGAAGTCCTTTTCAGAATACTCCGTTTCAGCGCTGCAGGCACAGTGACACACGCAATATACTTTAGTACAGGCCGTGCCTCATGAAGACACTGAAGTAATTGCATGTATTTGAGAATTTGGCAGAAAATCTATCCATTTCCACCTAACAAGAAAATCAAGCACACTAAGTGAAATGTTATTTACAGTACTATGTTTAAAGCTATCGCTTCAAACAGAAGCTTTTGACTAAAGAGAATTTACTTTCAGATAACTCTGAGGTGCCCATATCTGAATTTGTGGTGACATGTTAACCTGAACTGAGTATTAACACCCTGTGTACGTTTATGGACCAGAAAAACAAAGGGCCTCAGAAGTTCATTTCAATTTAGAGCACATGTGCCTATTTGTTCTGCCGGATAATGGGTTAGGCAGCAAGCCTTCTTACTCTCTGTAGACAAGGGAAAGTGACGGGCATCTCACCCCCTGCTTGCACTCTCACAGTGGCATGACCTAATCGCATGTGCACACTCCCAACATCCAGATTTTTAAAACAGCAGCAGTGTGGAAGGATGCAGCATCTGTCTCAGTGACAGATACTCTGCTTGTATCCCCATTTGCTTATTAAAGCAAAATTGGGGAGCCTCAAAAAGTTGTTTCTCCTACTGTTGATTCTTCTTGAGATGAAATTGGTTTAAGTCAAAGAAGAAACGTTTCTGTTGCAGTCAGTAATAACTATTCATATAGCAGATCACATGGTCTGAAAGACATCTGTGTGCATAGGAATATAACCAATTTCCCCCAACTCTCTTGAGCCCCCCACGTTTCTCCAGATACAGCCCCCCTGGCCACTCCAGCCTCGTCTCCATGTGTCTCTCCAGCTACAGCCTTCTGGCATACTTACCTACTTTTGAAAAAGCATTTCAGGGAGATGTGAAAGTAACACCTGTACATGTACTGCTACATCTGAGAGGCATGTCATGAAATTACTTACATCCAAATGTAAATGAGCTCCAAAGTTAATAAGATCTACTTGTTGAAGAAAATATACTGATATTTTGCAGGATTTATTTGTGTAATGTATTTTACAAGAGGTTCCATACACTGTAAGTGGCCACGAGAAACCTTATTTAAAATGCATGTAGCCATAGGGATCATTGTGCCTTATAACCAATACATGGAAATTGCACTGATGAACCCATTTGAATGTATATATCTCTGATTTATTTTTTTACCCCCAAGAATGTAACAGTTATATACAGTAATAGGGGTACGGTGCAATCAGGGAGATTGATGGACTATTCAGGGAGTTAGGGAGATTGCTAATATTTCAAGGAGTCTCCTGCAGAATGAGGGAGGGTTGGCAACTATGCCTTCTGGTCACTTCAGCCTCATTCACCTGTTTCTTCTAGCACCAGGCCCTGTGTCTCTCCAACTCCAGCCCCCCTACAAATTTACTAAATACTTTCAGTGGTAGTCATAGTATCTGGCCTCTCCATTGTTCCATATACCTTTATATGGGTCATGAAAGCAGTAGTATCCCATCTGAAACAGCAAATGGTCCACTACATCATTTACTTAAACTAAATATTTTTACTGCACCCAGATATCAATTTCCTGTAAAAGCACAGATACTGTATGTAACACAATCGGGTATATTTAATAGCCTGCAAATTGTTATTCATGAGATTTTGGTGATTAAGCCACTAGATTTAAAGTACAAATAACTTAAAAGAGAAGACCACCCTGGTTTGCCTTTTAAATTATTGTAATTTCAAATGTATGAAAACCCGTGGATGCCTGCAACTCCAAGGCTGTTACAATTACCCCAATCTCTTTTTGCGATTCTTGAGTATTGCTACAGTATGTCCCCATGTTTTCAGCTCAAGGCGGTTTTTCTTGGATGGACAATATATTCCTAATCCAAAAACTAATTTGAAAGTTCTCTCATTGGATCAGTTTTCCCTGTCCTCCCCCAAAACCTCTCTAAGATCTCCATCTTTTTATATTGTCAAGGATATTTTTCTATATAACAGCCATTTCATATATCAACAGAAAGAGGGTTCCTTTTCAGTGAGGTTGTGTAGGGAAACCTGGGACATTTGTAGAGACATTTGGAGACAATGTAATAGCAGATCATCTTAATAATTATTTTTGCTCAATATTCCCTACTGAAAGAGAGGAGAAGGGGCCACAGTTAAGTTGCAGGGATATTCAGGAAAATGAAACAAGTACATTCACAGAGGAGAAGGTCCTAACAGAACTCTCAAAGCTAAAAGTGGACAAATCTATGGGGCCTGATGGCATACATCCAAGGATACTAAAAGAGCTTAAAGAGGTGTTGGTAGCACCAGTAACAGAATTATTTAACCAGTCATTAGCTACAGGAGTAATTCCAGAGGACTGGAAAAGAGCGAATGTAGTCCCACTGTCCAAAAGTGGAAGCAAACAACTACAGACCAGTGGAGGCAAACAACTACAGACCAGTGAGTCTTACTTCAGTAGTAGGGAAATTGATGGAAACAGTCTTAAAAGAAAGAGTTGTCGATTATCTCAAATCCAGCAATTTACGGGATGCCAAACAGGATGGGTTCACTGGTGGGAGATCATGTCAAACAAACCTTATTTACTTTTTTGACAGTGTGACTAAAGTGATGGATAAAGGTGGAGCCGTGAATATAGCTTATCTAGACTTTAGTAAGGTTTTTGACACTGTTCCACATCGCAGACTGCTAAATAAACTTGAAAGCTTGGGATTGGATACTAAGATTGTTGAATGGATAAGATCTTGGTTGTAGGATAGAAAACAGAGAGTTGTAGTAAATGGAGTGCATTCACATGAGGGAAATGTTACCAGTGGAGTACCCCAGGGATCTGTACTTGGGACAGTGCTTTTTAATATCTTTATTGGTGACATTGCAAATGGCATTAAAGGGAAAGTATGACTTTTTGCAGATGACACAAAGGTATGCAACAGGGTAAACACACCAGGAGGGGTAAAACAAATGATTGAGGATCAAGGTAAACTAGAGGAACGGTCAAGAGTATGACAATTACAGTTTAATGCCAAAAAATTTAAAATCATGCACTTGGGTCTCAAAAATCCTACGGCTAAATATAGTATTAATGGCACTATACTGGAAACTTCTGAGGAGGAAAGGGATCTAGGAGTCACTATTTCAGGTGAATTAAGGCAGGTAAGCAATGTAACAAAGCAATGAGGAATGCTAGACAGATGCTTGGCTGCATTGAGAAATCAGCAGCAGAAAGGAAGAAGTAATCATTCCTCTGTATAGGTCATTGGTACGGCCTCATCTAGAATACTGTGTTCAATTCTGGAGGCTATATCTTCAGATGGTTATTAATACATTAGAGACTGTACAAAGATGGTAAAAAAAAAAAAAGGGGGCAGACTAGATGGGCCAAGTGGTCCTTATCTGCCGTAAAATTCTATGTTTCTATTTGGAATTGTGCTACTTAACGGGATATTCTTGTGGGCAGCACAGATGGTGTAATGGTTAGCAATGCTGCCTCACAGCACTGAGGTTATGGGTTCGATTCCCACCTAGACCCTGACTATATGGAGTTTGTATATTCTCCCTGTGCTTGCATGGGTTTCCTCCGGATACCCTGGTTTCCTCCCACAATCCAAAAATATACTGGTAGGTTAATTGGCTCCAACAAAAATTAACCCTAGCATGAATGTTTGTGTATGTTCATGTGATGGGGAATATAGATTGTAAACTCCACTGGGGCAGGGACTGATGTGAATGGCCAAATATTCTCTGAAAAGTGCTGCGGAATATGTGTGCGCGATATAAGTAACTGGTAATAAAAATTCTCTTTATGCCAACATACTTGCATGAATAGCTGAAGAGCTCCTAGACACTGTTGTTGAACTGTTGTTTAGAAGATAGGAAGATTGTACAGGCATTTCGTTGTACAGAGGTGGATGTAATGCACATATCACATTATTTGAATTCAAAATTTTGTTGACTAGAACATGAAGATGGATACAATATCCTTTGTGTTGATGGATCTGAACCGGTCTTATGCCATTCCACCTCCAGCCCTTTTGCTGAAAGTTCTGCAGAAAATCAGAATGAAATGAGTATCGCAAATAATTCTGGTGTACCTGGTATGGACGTAAGTGTGGTACTTCTTTCAGGGCACCATAGACTCACTGCATGTGGATGGCAACATTACTAGGTTACTAACTCACCTACAATTAACATCATCTGCAAACCACTAATTATTGCTTCCCTCAGACCACGCACTAGGTTTAGATACTTTGCAAAGATCAAAGAATTTACTATTTGGTTACCCAAGGGAATTCTAAAAATGCTCTGTCTTTTTTTAGATTTAGTGTTTTTTTTTCTCCTACAAATATGAGGATTAGCTTCATCTACTACTAGGTCTTACAGCTCAGCACTTGTATTTTTATTCCCCAACTTAACTCACAATACATAAATTATATCTCCATCTTCTAAGCAGTATATATTGTTCCAGAGCTCATTTACTGCTATAGAGTGCTTGAAGTGCCTTCAAGCACTGCACTTCTTTTTTAGCAGCTGCGTCCCAATCACTGTGACCGCAGGAACCCCCTCTCCACCTGGCAGCTGCAGAGCGGCTCTTCTACTGTGTTCTGATAACTGCGTTCAGCAGTAAAAGGGTAGACAGCGGCATCCCCCTCCCCACCCGGCAGCTTTTCCCCAGGACAGATTTCCCATAAGGCACCATAGCCCAACAGAACCTGGTGTACCACTGCCCAGCAGAACCCAGACCTGCACAATGTGGAGCTCAGCAAGATGCAGAGGAATGTGCTGAAAGGCTAAGGATGGTGCTGAGGGGCAGAAAAAGTTGAGGAAGGCGATGAAAGGCAGAGGAAGGTGACAAGGGGCTGAGGTAGTTATTGAGGGAACTGAGGAAGGTAATGACGGCTGAAGACTGTGATGAGGGGCAGAGGAATGTGCTGAGGGGCTGAGGAAGGTGATGAGGGGCAGTGGAATGTGCTGAAGGGCTGAGGACGGTGCTGAATAGCAGAAGAAGGTGAGGAAGGTGGCGAAGGGCAGAGGAAGGTGACAAGGGGCTGAGGAAAGTGACGAGGGGCAGAGATAGTTATTGAGGGGACTCAGGAAGGTACTGAGGGCTGGGGACAGTGACAAGGAGGCTGAGAAAAGTGATGAGGGCTGGGGAAGGTGACAAGGACAGAGGAATGTGCTGAGGGACTGAGGAAGGTGAGGAGGGGACTGAGGAAGGTAATGAGGGCTGAGGAATGTGATGAGGGTCAGAGGAATGTGCTGAAGGGCTGAGGAAGGTGACAAGGGGGCTGAGGAAGGTAATGAAGGCTGAGGAAGGTGATGAGGGTCAGAGGAATGTGCCCAAGGGCTGCGGAAGGTGCCAAAAGGCAGAGTAAGGTGACCAGGAGCTGAGTAAGATAATAAGGGCTGTTCTGGCCTACTTTAACCCTGGTCACCAGGACTACATAACTAAACTGGATTCAATTGTTACAATCACCCATTAGATATCATGCAACTAAAGTGAAACGAGACTGGAGCAAAAGGTGGACTGGTATAAATGCTTGGAGCAGTGCCATAACATGGCCGCAGTGTGCACTATGCCTCCCCGTCACCCTTATCTTATGATGTCATGCATAAGGGGCGGGGACAATGGCTCTGGGAAGTACTGCCCTGAGCGTCCTAAGGCTCTGCAGGGTGCCATTCCAGTCACCATGCAGGTGCCTTGGGGCAGGGACAGTAACACCCCCAGGGCCCAGCACCTGTCCAACGGCATCGCTTGCACACCCATAGTTATTACTCGAACCGATTTTGTTTCATAGTATATAATATATGCCTTGTACGTGAGTGGGAGTTTTAGCTAGTTTACACTCTAAGCTCCAATTGGGCAGAATACATATTTTGTATACAGTACTGTGTAATATGATATTAATATGATATAATTATTATATAATAGCTGTATGTGGTGTTATACTTTGGAAGTGGTTTTACTTCTACTGACCCAAAAATAAATTTAATGATTATTTATTGTTAGTACTTGTAATGAAATATTTGAATCATAATTTATATTGGTTATGTCTTTGCCACAACCACAAAGGTTTACCATAGCTAATAGCTAAAAGTTGCCAGATAAGTAGAACTAGACTTTTCCAAACCTTCGCTAATCACACATATTATCTAAGCCATGGAAATTTGATTTGTGCTTTTGCCAAGTGACATTGTAATTGCTACTCTAGGAAAATTGGTTAGAGGGCTTTCTGTGTTAATTACATATTTTTACCAATAACAACATGCTAAACCAAAGAATACAGTTTTATACAGCGTAACAGCTTGATAAACAGCTGGGGTTGTAAACAGTACTTGGCCTGTAGTGACAACATAAATGACAAATGAGAAAATTGGAAAATATAGTTTGTCAGGTAAAAATATAAAAGGCAACATAGACTTGTGTTCGATATATACATATAGTAATGTGAATCAGACACTAATGGTGATTTCTCCTAAAATATATGCCTATTAAATAGTTTATTCAGACAGTGTTATTAGGTGGTAACAAAACAAAGCAAATCAAACTGTGATCATGAAATATAACCTGACAACCTTAGATTAGCTAGAGTAGCTAATTGATCATAACAGCCATAATATAGAGTACTGTGAGCGTTGGCAACATGGAAGTTCCATAATTTGATATCATTGTAATGTCAGCTGTAACGCTTGTCAGAGTCCTGGGTGCTTGCCATTTCACCATATATACATGTTGGGAGGGACAGGTGGTTTGTGTTTGTTGCTGATGTCTGTTGTTTCATACCTGGTCATTGTGTTACCTGTGGTGGTAGGCTACGTTTAATTGGGAAGTCATCAGCACCCTGTGAACATTGCCCACTCCCTACCTTCATGTCAGCTGCAGAGCATGGATCTGGGCAGGCTGCCCCTTCTGTAATCTTACAACAACTTCAAGGCACCCCAGGAAGAAGCCAGAGAGAGGCAGACGGATTTGCATACACTAAGAGGAAAAGATAGAGAAGAGCAACAGAGACTCAAAGAGGCATGGTATGTGCTGCTGTATTGTTTATGTGTAGTGCCTTGAAGTTTTACATTTGTGTTTCCTGAATCCTTGCAAAGTATTTGGTACAACACAATTGCTCCTTTTGTGATATGCATACTGTACTATATTTAGAAAATTCATTGGTTTCTGTGTATTTTTTCCATCAAATTAAGTGGATTAAGTTGCTGAAAAGATTTGTAGTTTAGTGATGAGAGATTAAAATCAAATTTTTGGATGTGCCCTTTTATACTGTGGCTCAAGTCACGCCAAATAGCCCCTAGCGCTAACAGGTCCTGGGTGACTCAGCTGCGCTGACTGTCTTTCTCGGTCAAAATACGCATCTTATTCACATAATGAAAGCAACTGGAAATGACAGCTACATTGTTAGCGTACACTCAGGGCCAGTTCCGGGGCTTCTGGCGCCCCGGGCGGCATTAGGGGGCTTGGCTTCGTACAGGGGGCGTGGTCACTTACGGCCCCCTGTACAGACTGAAATGATGTGCGGTGCGCGATGACGTCATCGTGCACCGCACAGCAATGGTCCTCTCCACGAAGGGAAACTAGTAAAGGACCTCTCCACAAAGGGAAACTAGACACGTACGCGTCTAGTTTCCCTTCCCAGCGGCAGCGGGGGGGCAGCGGCCAGCGGCAGCAGGGGGGCAGCGGGGGGCACATAGCAGCAGCGGATCTTGCCCTGGTGCGGCGCCCTCCGGACGGCGCCCTGCGCCCTCCGGAAGGCGGCGCCCGGGCAAAAGTCTGCGTACACTGATCACTGGGGCTTGAGACATTTGTTCATATGTGTGAGGCTGAGACAGAATCTGTATAATGCAAGCTGCCGCGGCTTTTCCTCGCTTCATGATGCGTTGTGCTTCATCTGCGAATTTGTCCGCATGTTGTACCAATTGCTGTGCGATTAAAGTCACAGCCTAGCATATCTGGCACACTTTGAATGGCTTTTGATGCATCTGCGATTTGACTAAAGAGAAGATGTACTAAGCAGTGAAAAAAGTGGAGAAGTGAGCCAGTGGACAAGTTGCCCATGGCAACTAATCAGCATTGAAGTAACATATATAATTTGCATACTATAAAATTATAAAGAGCAGCTGATTGGTTGCCATGGACAACTTCTCCACTGGCTAATTTCTGCACTCTTTAGTACAATCCATCTCCCCCTAAGACTCAAAGAAAAATATGATTCGCTCCTACCCTACAGCATCTCAGGTGCATTGGGCGTATTTTGCTGAATGGTGTAAAGAGGCTCAGTGTATGAGAACATATCTGTACAAAAATTGGTAATTACAGTTATTACTTTTTGTATTGGTGCTTAATTTTGAATACTAATTATACAACTCTAACTGCATGACAAAAATGTTTACATTGTTTTTTTCAGAAACTCTTATTTAAAAAATGTTTAAATCAAACTATGGGGGTCCTTCCGAGTTGATCGCTAGATAAAAATGTTCGCTGCGCGGCGATTAACTGAAAATGCGGCACTTCTGCGCATGCGCAATGTACTTTCACAACGGGCTAAGTATTTTTACACAAGGCCTAGCGAAGCTTTTCAGTCGCAATGGCAGCCGCAGAGTGATTGATAGGAAAGGGGTGTTTCTGGGTGTCAACTGACCGTTTTTAGGGAGTGTTCGAAAAAACGCAGGCGTGCCAGGAAAAACGCAGGCGTGGCTCGGAAAACGCAGGGCGTGTTTGTGACGTCAAATCCGGAACTGAACAGTCTGAAGTGATCGCAAGATAGGAGTAGGTCTGGAGCTATTCAGAAACTGCACAATTTTTTTTTTTAGTTGCTCTGAGATCCTTTTGCTCGCACTTCTGCTAAGCTAAGATACACTCCCAGAGGGCGGCGGCTTAGCGTTTGCACGGCTGCTAAAAACTGCTAGTGAGCGAACAACTCGGAATGACCCCCTATGGCCCAAATGTATTAAGCCTTAAAAAGTGATAAAGTGGGGATAGATAAAGGGGGGAATTCAACTGTTTGAAAAGTTGGTTGGGTGTCTGTTTTTTCCTGTCTATTAGATAGGAAAAAACAGACGCCCAACTGACTTTTCAAACAATTGAATTCCCCCAAAGAGTGATAAATGACCAGCCAATCAGCTCCTAACTGTCATTTTTCAAACATAGCCTGTTACATGGCAGTTAGGAAGCTGATTGGCTGGTCATTTATCACTCTTTATCCGTCTCCACTCTATCACTTTTTAAGGCTTATTACATTTGGGCCTATGGCGTCTATTTACTAAGCCTTGGAGAGAGATAAAGTGGACAGAGATAAAGTGGCCTCCTCCACGTCTCCTGATGTACTGGCCTGTCTCCTGGTAGTGCCTCCATGCTCTGGACACTACGCTGACAGACACAGCAAACCTTCTTGCCACAGCTCGCATTGATGTGCCATCCTGGATGAGCTGCACTACCTGAGCCACTTGTGTGGGTTGTAGGGAAGTCATACAGGCACGTGGAGGCCACACACACTACTGAGCCTGATTTTGACTTGTTTTAAGGACATTACATCAAAGTTGGATCAGCCTGTAGTGTGCTTTTCCACTTTAATTTTGAGGGTGACTCCAAATCCAGACCTCCATGGGTTAATAAATTTGATTTCCATTGATAATTTTTGTGTGATTTTGTTGTCAGCACATTCAACTATGCAAAGAACAAAGTGTTTAATAAGAATATTTCATTCATTCAGATCTAGGATGTGTTATTTTAGTGTTCCCTTGATTTTTTTGAGCAGTGTATATATCACGCCCGTTCTCCTTTCTAAAGTGATCCCCGTTATCTTGCATATCGCACCCATAGTAATCAGGTTTAACTGTGCAAAGGGTTGGGCGCCCTCACTATCCTGGGGCTAGCAAGCTGAAATGATTATACCGGTATCCGGAAAAAAGGTAGACACCAATAAGGTCGACACCAGTTGGTTGACGCACCTTAGGTCGATGCCTGAAATAGGTCGACATGGACAAAATGTCGACATGCACAGGGTCGGCATGGAAAAAGGTCGACATGAGTTTTCACTTTTTTTTCTTTCATTCTTTGAACTTTTTCATACTTTACGATCCACATAGACTACAACTGGGAACGGCAACCTGTGCCGAGCGCAGCGAGGTACCTTTCGCTCGCCATGCGAGGGGACACGGTGCACTAATTGGGGTTCCCGGTCACATTACGGAAAAAATGACACAAAAAACCATAACAAACTCATGTTGACCTTTTTCCATGTCGACCTTGTTTAGGTCGACCTTTTGTCCATGTCGACCTATTTCAGGTGTCGACCTAAGGTGTGTCGATCTAATTGCTGTCGACCTTGAGTCCCAGGTCCAGTATACCACGCCTATCAGCAAAAACAGAATGGATGTGGAAGGGGTTGAAAATAATTGAATATCGCCCAATATATCTATCTCTCCTTTCGTCCTATTCCTCTCTGAGAGGTTTGGCAATGTTTAGTTCAAGTGACAGGTTAACCCCTTATAAATGAGACACTATCCTTCCCTGACTGGAAATAGGTTGGTACTTAAATCTGAAATCTATATACATAATAAAAAAGGCAAATACCACTCACTCATCACAAAATCTCCTGAACCATAAGGCTGGACTTCCTTGCCAGTGGCAGTTGCAGAGCAGTCCATTATTCAAATAGGGGATCCACACCCAGTGATGTTTTTAGGAGTGGCAGTTGATGTGGCTTCCCTCTTTGAATAATGGACTGCTGTGCAACTGTATTTGGCAAAGAAGTTCAGGAACAGAGCATTGTGTCCTCCTACCTCTGCGTCTTGGTATCGCCAGCACATGTATTCTTTATAGCCCCGGCTGGGTGGGCTGTCTTAACTCTCCTCTGTGAGGGGGGGATTCCCAATAATCATCTCACCCCTTTTAACCCCTTTGTGGGTGGAATTTTGAAAAATCCCTTCTTAGTGGGTGCCTATGTCACAAAAGCAAGCTACTGTCCAAATGTCAAGTTCATAGTCCTTATAGGGGGTAATTCTGCGTTGATCGCAGCAGCCAGTTTGTTAGCAATTGGTCAAAACCATGTGCACTGCAGGGGGGGCAGATATAACATTTGCAGAGAGAGTTAGATTTGGGTGGGTTATATTGTTTCTGTGCAGGGTAAATACTGGCTGCTTTATTTTTACACTGCAATTTAGATTTCAGTTTGAATACATCCACCCAAATCTAACTCTCTCTGCACATGTTATATTTGCCCCTCCTGCAACGCACATGGTTTTGCCCAACTGCTAACAAATTTGCTGCTGCGATCAACTCAGAATTAGGCCCATAGTTCAGGAGATTTTGTGATGAGTCAGTGGTATTTGCCTTTTATATATAGATATGAAAAATATAAATTAAATTGTTTTCTCTTACGTCACAGAGGATGCTGGGGTCCACATTAGTACCATGGGGTATAGATGGGTCCACTAGGAGCCACTGGCACTTTAAGAGTTTGAGAGTGTGGGCTGGCTCCTTCCTCTATGCCCCTCCTACCAGACTCAGTTTAGAAAATGTGCCCAGAGGAGCCGGTCACAGCTAGGGTAGCTCCATAGGAGTTCTTTTAGTTTTATTATTTTTTAGTTTAGGCACAGGGAGGCTGCTGGCAACAGCCTCTCTGCTTCGTGGGACTAAGGGGGAGAGTAGTGTCCACCCTGCGTGGTCTGAGCCACTATCTCCGCTGACAGGACACTGAGCTCCTGGGGGGATTGAACGTTCGCCGCCACAGGGGATCGCTCACCCCAGCAGCATGCCGCCACCCCCTTACAGAGCCAGAAGATCAGTGGCGAGTTAGTCACCGGCCTCCCTGGCAAGCGGGGAGCCGATGTGAAGATGGCAGAAACAGGGTAAGGAGCGCAGTACTAACAACACTCCGGGGCTCAGCAGTACATGGTGTGGCGCCGTGAGGGACGCCCTGAGCCAGCGCCTACACCCTACACTATCCAACAATCCTGTCAGGGTCCCAGGATCACTGCCAGCACATATCCTCAGGCCAGATAAACTCCAGATCAACTCCAGCTATCTTGTACGGTACCAGGGGGTTGTAGAAGGGGTGGGAGGCTGTATATCTGTACTGTGTAACCTATTAAGGTGCACAGTAAGTGCTGGGTCTCCCTATATCTTGAAGCGCTGTGTGTCTCTCTTGGCATTCTTGGGGGGGAAACTCTGTCTGCCCCTTCCGTGTGTGTGTGTGTGTGTGTGTGTGTGAGTGTGTGTGTGTGTGTGTGTGTGTGTAGTGTTTGTTGTCTCCATAAAACTATGTCCAGGGACTCTGCAGAGGATAATTCCTCTCAGGATGAGCTCATTCCATGTAATCAGGATTGCACTGTTTTAGCGCAGGTCCCTGCAAGGGAGCCTGAGTGATTAGCCTCTTTTAAAAGTTTGGTTTCTCAGATTTCTACTAGGGTTGCACAAAATGAAACTGCAACTCAGGTTTTACAGAACTCTATGGCAGTTTGGTCCGGTTCTTTTCCCTCAGAGCCCCCTAACGTACGCTCTCAAAAACGTGCTCTTGCCCAGATTATGCAGGATGACACGGATACCGATTCTGACACGGCAGACGGTGATGGGGATGTGCTGCGTGGGGCGGCATCTCTTGCAAAAGGGGTGCAGTTGATGATTGAGGCCATTAGAGATGTGTTGAATTTTGCAGATACAACACCTGAGCAGGTTGAGGAGGCTTATTTCACTGACAATAAGAAAGCCTCACTAACCTTCCCTGCGTCTAAGGAATTAAACGCTACAGTATATTTCAGAATACCTGGAGAAAAAATTTCAGGTCCCTAGAAAGGTTCTGGTTACTTTTCCCTTTCCTGAGGAGGATAGGAAAAAATTGGAAAACCCACTCATTGTTGACGCGTCTGTCTCCAGACTGTTTCAGGATCTACCACGTTAAAAGAACAGGCTGATTGCAAATTGACACTACGCTCAAATCCATATAATCGGCTTCAGGGGCGATATTACGTCCTACTATTGCCTGTGCATGGATTTCTAAAGCTATAGTAAAGTGGTCAGGCATGTTACTTGAAGATTCCGATACAATGGATAAAAGTGACGTTGAACTGTTTTTACTTAACATACAGGATTCTGCAGGATTTATGGTGGAATCCATGAAAGACCTGGGTTCGGTGGCTGCAGGGATATCTTCCATGTTTGTCTTGGCTCGCAGAGGACTTTGGCTGTGCCAGTGGTCTGCCGTCGCGGAATCCAGGAGAGGTGTGGAGAACCTACTCTACACAGGTCAGGCTCTCTTTGGGGAAGCGTTGGATGCGAGGATTTCCATGGCAACCGCGAGTAAGTCACCTTTTCTTCCCTCAGCTGCGCCTGCTATGAAGAAACCTTTTTCTTCAGCTGCCTCACAGTCCTTTCGGGCTGCCAAATCAAGAAAGGCCAAGCCGTCTAACACCTTCTTTAGGGGAGGTCGGGCAAAATCCAAGAAACCTGCTGCTGCGGGTTCCCAGGAACAGAAGCCTGCTTCAGGTACGTCAAAGTCCTCAGCATGACGGTGGACCGCGCTGCCTGTAGGTAGGGCCGGTGGGTGCGAGGCTCAGACAATTCAGCCACGTCGGGGTGTCGTCCGGTCTGGACCCCTGGGTACAGTATATTGTGTCCCAGGGGTACAGACTGGAGTTAATAAAAAGGAGAAGAAGAAGAAGAAGAAGAAGAAGAAGAAAAAACTCAGGGAGCACCACCGACGGCATATCTACACATTGTGTTATATTTTCTATAGTCGGTTTCAGACATTATTCCGGATAATAAGGTTCTGTCTGTTATCATTTACTAGTGCAGAACAACTCCACTTTTTTCAAATCAAGAACAGACTGGAGTTTCATGATCTCCCACCTCACCGATTCTTCAAATCAGGCTTGCCAGTTTTGCTGGCAGACAGGGCTGTCCTACAGGAAGCCAATCAAAGTTGGTGGAGTCACAGGTCATTGTACCAGTTCCACCTCATCTGCAAAACAAAGGTTACTATTCAAACCTTTTTGTGGTACCGAAACCAGATGGTTCGGTCAGGCCCATTCTGAACTTGAAATCGCTAAACCCCTTTCTGAGGGAGTTCAAGTTCAAAATGGAGTCTCTGACGGCGGTGATATCAGGTCTGGAGGAGGGCGAATTCCTGGTATCCCTAGATATCAAGGATGCGTACCTCCACATTCTGATTTGGCCGCTGCATCAGGCTTTTTTCCGATACGCACTGTTAGACAGTCCTTTTCAGTTCCAGGACTTCCATTCGGCCTCTCCACGGCACCGAAGGTGTTCACCAAGGTGATGGCGGAGATGATGGTTCTTCTCCGCAGACAGGGGGTGAATATAATCCCGTATCTGGACGATCTGCTAATAAAGGCATCGTCCGAGGAGAAGCTCTTGCAGTCCATTGTTCTCACAACTCATCTGTTCAGGGAACACGGTTGGATCCTGAATCTTCCGAAATCACATTTGGAGCCGACCAGGAAGTTGTCTTTTCTGGGAATGATCCTCAGTACACTTTGGTATAACAATAGCGCTGATAACAATGATCACACACAGAGTCAGCTTACATCAACAACAATATTCCATTTGTTCGGTCACGAAATACGCTATGCGTAGTAATCCACTGGTGGATGTATTCACCTCTTATAGAGGAAGGGATTCACCTTTAAATAATCCAAAGACAAATGGACATGGTGCAAGTACAGCCAGATAATATGGATAAAAGGTGATTTTAATACAAAAAAACTCACAAACAGAGAAAGGAAATAGGCATGTAACCACTTTTGTGGGTTAGGACATAAGACCAGGTATCAACACCGTTACCCTCCCAGTTCGTTAGCAAGGAAGCAGATCAGAGTTCCGGAATCTCGAATCCACTGGTAACAGGAAGCTGTGATGGTCCAGCAGTAGTCCCCAAAAACCGTCAGTCACCACGCCTGAAGCTTTTCGGACCTTAGTCCTTCATCAGAGGCATGGTGGCTGACTGACTAGGTTCCTCCTAAATACCCTATCTAATCAAGTAGGATTAGCTACAGATGCTCCTCCTAATCACATTCCGTCCGTTATCGCTGATCCTCTTACGGAAATGACGTTCACGGTGATTTACCGGAACCGGAAGTGCGTCACTTGCGTTCCACGATGCGTTCCAGCTCCGGAAAAACCGGAAGTTAGACCTTTACGTCCCAGGGTGCGTTCCAGATGTCCATTTTGTGGTATTCCTACAGACTTAATGTTCATACGGTCCTTATAATGTCCATAACCGAAGTAATATCCACAGTAGTATATACCCAAAAAGTAAACAAACATATCAGTGTATTAAAACAATGAAGGTTAAAACAATATTCATAAAAACCATTTGAGTTCAAACTCAGAGTTCAAGCCATTAGGGATTAATGAATTAAGTTTAAAAATCCATTTCATCTCCGCCTTGGCTAAATTAATCTCTGAATTCCGATGCCTCCAATTTGGAGTAATGGCTTGGATCCCCATAAAAGAATTTCAATATTTTGGATTACATTGATGTACCTTTTTAAAATGCATGGAGACTGAATGTGTTTCTAACCCCTTTTTTATATTATATGTGTGTTCGGCTAGGCGTGTTTTTAAATTCCTACTTGTCTTGCCGATATAAAAAAGGTTACAGGTACAAGATAAAACATAGACAACATTCTTCGTGTTGCAAGTAATAAAATTATGGATGTGGAATTTCTCCCCATTAACCTCAAATTCTTTTTGTTTACTGGGGCCCTTTACCAGCCTGCACATGGGGCATAGTCCACATCTATGAAAACCATGGCTCCTAGTACTGGAGCGCTTGGTATCATTCATAGCACTGTGTACCAATGTGTACCAATTCATCCTTAATATTTTTAGCTCTTCTATATGTAAATAGAGGCTTATCAGGGATCTCCTTTCCCAATATAGGATCCTCTTTTAAAACTCTCCAATGTTTTTTAAAAATGGACTCAATTTCCCTATGTTGGATATTAAAATCACTAATAAAATTCCAGGTATGAGGATGACTAGCTGTGTCTTGAGTTTTTTTTATTATTATCCAAAAGGGACTTCCTATCTACAGATTCCAAACGCAGTTTTGAAGATAACAACTCTTCCTGCTTATAGCCCTTCTCAAGGAATCTCCCACTCATTTAACCAATCTGCTGGTTACATATACTTTCTTCGGTACAATTACGTTTTACTCTTAAAAACTGGCCGTAGGGAATCCCATCGAGCCAGCTTTTATGGTGTAGGCTACGTTTCTCTATGTAGCTGTTGGAATCAGTTTCCTTTCTATACAGTTTTGTAAAAAGAGTGTTATCCTTCACATAAATACACAAATCAAGAAAGGTAATGTCAGTTTTACTTATGGTGAAGGTAAGGTTAATGTTGTAATCGTTTATATTAAGGTTCTGACAGAAGACCTCCAACTCCTCATCTGTCCCACTCCAAATGAATAGGACATCATCAATGAAGCGTCGCCAGGACACCAGACTCGCCCCCAGCTGACCACCATGCCATACCATAGTGGTCTCCCAATATGCCATAAATAAATTGGCGTAGCTGGGGGCGAATCTGGTGCCCATGGCGGTCCCAATTAGCTGTACATAATAGGATCCTCCAAAATAAAAATAGTTGTTTGTCAAAATAAATTTGATACTTTTTAACACAAACAATTTGGTAACCTCTGTAAGTGTTGACCTATTGAAAAAGTATGCCACTGCTTCCAAACCTCTATCCATCTCTATTATTGTATACAGAGTGGATACATCTGCACTTATCAAGGTGAAATTCTCACTCCATTGTATGTCCTCTATGACTCTCAGCACATCACTAGTATCCTTAAGGTATGAGTTTGTCAATTTCACCAGTGTGTGGGATTATTGCTGATGGAAATGGAAGGTTCCTTTGCTTTCTTATTTTTCTTATTTTTATTTTTATTTTTACCCGATCCTCTCTTCCCTCTTTTGTTCTTCCTACATTTTTCTTTTACCACCTTCTCCCCCTCCTTTGATCCTGGTCTAAAAAATGGGGTCTCTGATCCCTTCTATCATTGATCTCGAAGCGATTCCTCTCTATCGGTATCCTATAGTTTTTTTTTGTAAGGGATTATACCTTGTATGGTAATTGTCCTCAGATCTATAATGATTATCTTTTGATCTGAGGTTTTCATTGGACCTTGAGTTATCGTATTGCGGGAACCTCTCAAACCTCCTTTGCGGCTTGTAATAATTATCTCCTCTATTATATCTATTCCCGTAATTCCTCCGGTCAACCTGCCTCCAATCTGTGTCAGTGTTTCTATTTATTAAAGAATTAAACAGCTTAACAGAGGAGGCCGTCCTAAGTGGTGTTCTGACTAAATCAGTAAGTGATTTCATTAACATCAAATTCCCCACTGTGCCAACTTTTTATACCTTACCTAAGATACATAAGGATCCCCTTAACCCCCCTGGACGACCTATTGTCGCTGGTACCAATAGCATCTCCTCTAACCTGTCGGCAGTGGTCGATTCATATTTACAGCCTCTGGTGAAATTGACAAACTCATACCTTAAGGATACTAGTGATGTGCTGAGAGTCATAGAGGACATACAATGGAGTGAGAATTTCACCTTGATAAGTGCAGATGTATCCACTCTATATACAATAATAGAGATGGATAGAGGTTTGGAAGCAGTGGCATACTTTTTAAATAGGTCAACACTTACAGAGGTTACCAAATTGTTTGTATTAAAAAGTATCAAATTTATTTTGACAAACAACTATTTTTATTTTGTAGGATCCTATTATGTACAGCTAATTGGGACCGCCATGGGCACCAGATTCGCCCCCAGCTACGCCAATTTATTTATGGCATATTGGGAGACCACTATGGTATGGCATGGTGGTCAGCTGGGGGCGAGTCTGGTGTCCTGGCGACGCTTCATTGATGATGTCCTATTAATTTGGAGTGGGACAGATGAGGAGTTGGAGGTCTTCTGTCAGAACCTTAATATAAACGATTACAACATTAACCTTACCTTCACCATAAGTAAAACTGACATTACCTTTCTTGATTTGTGTATTTATGTGAAGGATAACACTCTTTTTACAAAACTGTATAGAAAGGAAACTGATTCCAACAGCTACATAGAGAAAAGTAGCCTACACCATAAAAGCTGGCTCGATGGGATTCCCTACGGCCAGTTTTTAAGAGTAAAACGTAATTGTACCGAAGAAAGTATATGTAACCAGCAGATTGGTGAAATGAGTGGGAGATTCCTCGAGAAGGGCTATAAGCAGGAAGAGTTGTTATCTTCAAAACTGCGTTTGGAATCTGTAGATAGGAAGTCCCTTTTGGATAATAATAAAAAAACTCAAGACACAGCTAGTCATCCTCATACCTGGAATTTTATTAGTGATTTTAATATCCAACATAGGGAAATTGAGTCCATTTTTAAAAAACATTGGAGAGTTTTAAAAGAGGATCCTATATTGGGAAAGGAGATCCCTGATAAGCCTCTATTTACATATAGAAGAGCTAAAAATATTAAGGATGAATTGGTACACAGTGCTATGAATGATACCAAGCGCTCCAGTACTAGGAGCCATGGTTTTCATAGATGTGGACTATGCCCCATGTGCAGGCTGGTAAAGGGCCCCAGTAAACAAAAAGAATTTGAGGTTAATGGGGAGAAATTCTGTTAGGCGCCGAGGGTCCGCTCGTCAGTGCGGCCGGCGCCTAGCAACGGGGACGCCACTGTCGGATCGTGTTCCCCGTTGCTGGGTCTAACTTTATATCATCACTGGTTTCCTGGCTGTGTAGCATGCAGCTGCACGGCATGTTGTAATTATCACTCATCTGTTTTCCTGGCCATGCAGCTTGTCAGCTGCATGGCATTTAATCCAATCAGCCTCCAAACAGCTGATTGGAAGACTCTCTGTTAAAAGCACTCCCAGGACTCCTCACAGACGCCGGTGATAGCTTCCTGTTTGCCTGATTCTGCTGCAGAGAGAGTTCCCAGTCCCGGTCTGTTCGTTTGTTCCTGTTCTCAGTGATCCAGTACTCGGAAGTTACCATCTGTTCCTGGAGTCTGACCGAGCACCTTTAACATCTGGTGGTGTTCGTGAGTCGCGGCGCAGCCGTGTGTTGCGGCTTGTCCGCTACTATTTATTATTGTGTTTATTTTGAGTTCTGGAGCTTTGCGGAGGATTCCGCTTCCACAAGATCCACTCTGTTGTCCAGCGGTGCCGGATAGGAGTGTCGGATCTGTGGATCCTTGGTTGTCCTTTTCCCTGGCGGCTAGTCCGCACATACCTTTTGATTTAGTTAAGTTAGCTTGTAACCCCTGGCTTGGTTGCTTAGTCAGAGGGCCCCTTGTTATCTCCCTGTCTCGGACTTCCCCTTGTCTCCCATTAAGACCTGCGGGGGCATCGGGGTTGGGCAGACATAATCCGCCCTTCGAACGCGGCTGCCATGGGCTCAAGCAACCATAGTCTCGCAGGGGATTTCTGATAACACGGGCGAGACAACGGAGTTAGGGCGCCAGGGGTTACTAGGCTCTCCAGCTCCCACAACCTGTATTTCATTCCTGTACTCAGATCTCTGCCATAAGATCTTCTCCAGTCTGGAGTACAGGAATCGTAACATTATCACCGGCCAGACAAAAGAAAAAATTTCAACAGGAGTTAATTTTTTCACTTATCCAGTAGGGAGAATTTTGTCGGCCTCATGAATCCCACCGGTGTTGGGCCAAATCCTGGCCAGTTTTTGGTTAGTCAGATTCAGGAACTTACCCAGATGGTTCAGGATCTGTCCCTCCGGGTGAGCTCACAGGAAGATCTGTTACGGACTTCCCCGAGGGTCATCCCTGAACCAAAAATGCATCTGCCTGACCGTTTTTCTGGGGATAGAAAACAGTTTTTTAATTTTAAAGAGTCTTGTAAACTGTATTTTCGTTTAAGACCAGTTTCCTCAGGTACGGAGGCTCAGCGGGTTGGAATTATAATTTCTCTGCTTCAGGGGGATCCTCAGACCTGGGCTTTTGGTTTAAAGACAGACGATCCGGCCTTATCGTCTGTAGACGCTTTTTTGAAATCTTTAGGGCTATTGTATGACGACCCTGATAGAGAGGCATCCGCAGAAAGTCAGTTGCGTGTTCTAAGACAGGGTAGGAATCCTGCAGAGAATTATTGTACGGAGTTTCGCCGTTGGTCGAACGACTGTGGCTGGAATGATCCTGCCCTGCGCAGTCAGTTTCGCCTCGGCTTATCTGAATCTATAAAAGACAGCCTCCTTCAGTATCCCGCTCCTGAGAACCTTGATAAACTCATGGAGCTCTCTATTAAAATAGATCGTCGGCTCAGAGAGCGGAGGACTGAGAAAGGGGCATCTGTAGTTTCTTTTCCCTGTGTTTCTTCCGTTCCGATAGACATGGAGGAGCCTATGCAGATTGGTCTCTCCAAATTGTCTCCGGAAGAAAGAACCAGGAGGCAAAATTCTGGTCTGTGTTTGTACTGCGGAGGTAAGGGACATTTTGCCCGTAGTTGCCCAAACAAGTCGGGAAACTTCCTGACCAAGTGAATAGTGAGGGGGTTCACTTTGGTCTACAGCTCATCTCCTCAAATAATTCACTATTGGTTCCTGCTAAAGTTTCTTATGACAGCCTCTGTTCCTCGGTCTCTGCTTTTGTGGACAGTGGAGCTGCAGGAAACTTTAT
The DNA here is from genome assembly GCF_028390025.1 of Pseudophryne corroboree. Taxonomy (NCBI): domain Eukaryota; kingdom Metazoa; phylum Chordata; class Amphibia; order Anura; family Myobatrachidae; genus Pseudophryne; species Pseudophryne corroboree. The sequence continues at coordinate 381,575,955 of NC_086445.1, read as the reverse complement.
GGACTTAACATGGGCCAAGGCCTTAGGTATTCCTCAGTTAACCTTAAGTAGGTGTATCACCATGCATGGTTTAGATGGGAGTCCCTTATCCAATGGGGTTATTTCTCTATGTACACCTCCTGTTTTGCTCTCGGTGGGAGCTCTACATTCTGAAAAGATTGAGTTTTTTCTTACCCATTGTCCAGCAGTTCCTGTGGTTCTGGGTCACCCTTGGCTGGCCTTTCATAATCCCATCATAGATTGGCAGTCTGGGGAGATTCTACAATGGAGTACCATCTGTGATAAAGAATGTATTACACTTCCTATCCGAGTAGCTGCTGCCAGGTCCGCACATATTCCTGGAGAATACCAAGATTTTTTGGATGTGTTTTCCAAGGGCAATGCGGATATTTTGCCTCCCCATAGGCCTTATGATTGTACCATTGAGTTAATTCCTGGTGCCACGTTGCCTAAAGGAAGGTTATATGCATTGTCTGGTCCTGAAACTGTGGCCATGAATGAGTATGTGAAAGAAAGTCTTGAGAAAGGGTTTATCAGGCCATCTAAATCCCCTTTAAGTGCAGGTTTTTTCTTCGTAGAGAAGAAGGATGGTTCCCTCAGACCCTGCATTGACTTTCGAGCCCTGAATAAAATCTCAGTAAAGAATACTTACCCTCTGCCTCTGATCTCTGTCCTCTTTGATCAGCTACGTTCGGCTGTTATTTTTTCCAAGATTGACCTGAGAGGAGCATATAATCTCATTAGAATCAGATCGGGGGATGAGTGGAAAACGGCATTCAGTACTCAATCAGGTCACTATGAGTATCTGGTCATGCCTTTCGGCCTATCTAACGCTCCGGCAGTCTTTCAGGATCTCATTAATGATGTGCTCCGTGAGTTTCTGGGAAGATTCGTTGTGGTCTATTTAGACGACATTTTGATTTATTCTGACTCTATAGAACAACATGTTACCCAGGTGCGTCAGGTACTTAAGAAATTACGTGAAAATCACTTGTATGCCAAACCGGAGAAGTGTGAATTTCACGTCACGGAGGTATCCTTTTTAGGGTACATTATTTCCCCTCGGGGATTCCGAATGGAACCTAAGAAGCTCCAAGCCATCCTGAGTTGGGCGCAACCCACCAACTTAAAAGCAATTCAGCGCTTTTTAGGGTTTGCGAACTACTACAGAAGGTTTATTCACTCTTTCTCTGACATAGTTGCTCCCATTGTGGCACTCACTAAGAAGGGAGCAGATCCTACCAATTGGTCATGTGAAGCTAAAGTATCTTTTCAGGCCTTGAAACAAGCCTTTGTCTCAGCCCCTGTCCTTAGACATCCCAACCCAGAATTGCCTTTCATCGTTGAGGTAGATGCCTCGGAGGTTGGTGTAGGGGCTATCCTTTCTCAGAAGGATCCAGATTCCCTTGAGTTACATCCTTGTGCCTTTATGTCCAGGAAATTCTCATCTGCTGAATCCAACTACGATGTTGGTAATCGGGAGTTGCTGGCTATTAAATGGGCTTTTGAGGAGTGGAGACATTGGCTTGAAGGAGCGACCCATACCATTTCTGTTTTGACAGATCACAAAAATCTTCAATACATTGAATCAGCTAAGCGACTGAATGCCCGACAGGCTCGTTGGGCTTTATTTTTCACTCGTTTCAAATTCATTATCACCTTCAGACCTGGTTCCAAGAATACCAAGGCAGATGCCCTCTCACGCAGTTTTCTTCCCGCTCAAGACAACAGTCCTGTTACTCTCATACTTCCGCCTTCAGTCATTCAGGCAGGTCTCACACAGGATGTTTTTTCTCAATTGAAGCTGCTTCAACATCAAGCTCCGGGAAATACTCCTGCTGGTCGTCTTTTTGTTCCTGAGTTTTTGAGAGCAACTGTTTTGGAGGAATTTCATGATAGCAAAGTTGCAGGGCATCTGGGAGTCGCTAAAACTTTTGAATTGGTATCCCGCTCAGTGTGGTGGCCTGGTCTTTCTAAAGACATTAAAGAGTTTGTTTTTTCGTGTCAGGTCTGTGCACAGCATAAAGTTCCCCGTTCTTTGCCTATTGGTCAACTTATGCCATTGAATGTTCCTCTTAGACCATGGTCGCATATCTCCATGGATTTTGTGGTGGATCTCCCTCTGTCAGCTGGATGCACAGTCATATGGGTGGTAGTGGACCGTTTTAGTAAGATGGCTCATTTTATTGGTCTTCCCCGATTGCCATCTGCCCAGGGATTGGCAGTCTTGTTCCTCCGTCATGTTTTCAGACTCCATGGGTTACCCACTGATATTGTTTCTGACAGGGGTCCACAATTCATTGCACAGTTTTGGAAGTCTTTTTGTGCTTCGTTAAAAATGAAATTATCATTAACCTCCGGTTATCATCCACAATCAAATGGACAGACTGAGCGAGTGAACCAATCCTTAAAACAATATTTGCGTTTGTACTCGGACAAACTCCAAAATGACTGGTCTGAGTTTCTTCCATTGGCAGAGTTTGCTTATAATAATGCCTGTCATTCCTCCACCAATGTGTCTCCATTTTTTGCAGTTTTTGGTTTCCACCCCAGAGCTAATTCATTTTTCCAACATTCCTCTGTCTCCTCTCTGGCCCTGACCTCTCATCTTAAACTTATTTGGAAAAAAGTGCACATAGCTCTCAGAAAAGCAGCTTTCAAGGAAAAAGATTTTTCGGACAGGTTCCGGCGGCCGTGCACTTTTAGAGTAGGAGACAGGGTGTGGCTGTCGACTCGCAATATCAAACTTCGACAAACCTCAGCCAGATTGGGTCCTAGATTTATTGGACCATTTCTCATTATCAAAAAAGTCAATCCAGTTGCTTTCCGGTTACAGCTACCAAAAACGTTACGAATCGGAAATACCTTCCATTGCTCTTTGCTCAAACCATATGTTTCATCTAGCAGATTTCCTCGTAAAAAACCTCAGGGGAGATCACCAGTTAATGTACAGGGTCAGCAGGAGTTCGTGGTTGAGAAGGTTCTCGATTCCAAGCTGTCCCGGGGTCGGCTTTATTTTTTGGTGCATTGGAAAGGTTATGGTCCTGAGGAAAGGTCGTGGGTCCTAGATGAGGACCTTCATGCCCCAAGGCTCAAAAGGGCATTTTTTCAAGAATTTCCTCAGAAACCCGGATTTAGGGGTTCCTTGACCCCTCCTCAAGGGGGGGGTACTGTTAGGCGCCGAGGGTCCGCTCGTCAGTGCGGCCGGCGCCTAGCAACGGGGACGCCACTGTCGGATCGTGTTCCCCGTTGCTGGGTCTAACTTTATATCATCACTGGTTTCCTGGCTGTGTAGCATGCAGCTGCACGGCATGTTGTAATTATCACTCATCTGTTTTCCTGGCCATGCAGCTTGTCAGCTGCATGGCATTTAATCCAATCAGCCTCCAAACAGCTGATTGGAAGACTCTCTGTTAAAAGCACTCCCAGGACTCCTCACAGACGCCGGTGATAGCTTCCTGTTTGCCTGATTCTGCTGCAGAGAGAGTTCCCAGTCCCGGTCTGTTCGTTTGTTCCTGTTCTCAGTGATCCAGTACTCGGAAGTTACCATCTGTTCCTGGAGTCTGACCGAGCACCTTTAACATCTGGTGGTGTTCGTGAGTCGCGGCGCAGCCGTGTGTTGCGGCTTGTCCGCTACTATTTATTATTGTGTTTATTTTGAGTTCTGGAGCTTTGCGGAGGATTCCGCTTCCACAAGATCCACTCTGTTGTCCAGCGGTGCCGGATAGGAGTGTCGGATCTGTGGATCCTTGGTTGTCCTTTTCCCTGGCGGCTAGTCCGCACATACCTTTTGATTTAGTTAAGTTAGCTTGTAACCCCTTGCTTGGTTGCTTAGTCAGAGGGCCCCTTGTTATCTCCCTGTCTCGGACTTCCCCTTGTCTCCCATTAAGACCTGCGGGGGCATCGGGGTTGGGCAGACATAATCCGCCCTTCGAACGCGGCTGCCATGGGCTCAAGCAACCATAGTCTCGCAGGGGATTTCTGATAACACGGGCGAGACAACGGAGTTAGGGCGCCAGGGGTTACTAGGCTCTCCAGCTCCCACAACCTGTATTTCATTCCTGTACTCAGATCTCTGCCATAAGATCTTCTCCAGTCTGGAGTACAGGAATCGTAACAAATTCCACATCCATAATTTTATTACTTGCAACACGAAGAATGTTGTCTATGTTTTATCTTGTACCTGTAACCTTTTTTATATCGGCAAGACAAGTAGGAATTTAAAAACACGCCTAGCCGAACACACATATAATATAAAAAAGGGGTTAGAAACACATTCAGTCTCCATGCATTTTAAAAAGGTACATCAATGTAATCCAAAATATTGAAATTCTTTTATGGGGATCCAAGCCATTACTCCAAATTGGAGGCATCGGAATTCAGAGATTAATTTAGCCAAGGCGGAGATGAAATGGATTTTTAAACTTAATTCATTAATCCCTAATGGCTTGAACTCTGAGTTTGAACTCAAATGGTTTTTATGAATATTGTTTTAACCTTCATTGTTTTAATACACTGATATGTTTGTTTACTTTTTGGGTATATACTACTGTGGATATTACTTCGGTTATGGACATTATAAGGACCGTATGAACATTAAGTCTGTAGGAATACCACAAAATGGACATCTGGAACGCACCCTGGGACGTAAAGGTCTAACTTCCGGTTTTTCCGGAGCTGGAACGCATCGTGGAACGCAAGTGACGCACTTCCGGTTCCGGTAAATCACCGTGAACGTCATTTCCGTAAGAGGATCAGCGATAACGGACGGAATGTGATTAGGAGGAGCATCTGTAGCTAATCCTACTTGATTAGATAGGGTATTTAGGAGGAACCTAGTCAGTCAGCCACCATGCCTCTGATGAAGGACTAAGGTCCGAAAAGCTTCAGGCGTGGTGACTGACGGTTTTTGGGGACTACTGCTGGACCATCACAGCTTCCTGTTACCAGTGGATTCGAGATTCCGGAACTCTGATCTGCTTCCTTGCTAACGAACTGGGAGGGTAACGGTGTTGATACCTGGTCTTATGTCCTAACCCACAAAAGTGGTTACATGCCTATTTCCTTTCTCTGTTTGTGAGTTTTTTTGTATTAAAATCACCTTTTATCCATATTATCTGGCTGTACTTGCACCATGTCCATTTGTCTTTGGATTATTTAAAGGTGAATCCCTTCCTCTATAAGAGGTGAATACATCCACCAGTGGATTACTACGCATAGCGTATTTCATGACCGAACAAATGGAATATCGTTGTTGATGTAAGCTGACTCTGTGTGTGATCATTGTTATCAGCGCTATTGTTATACCAAAGTGTACTGTATTTCTGATTGTTTTGAGACTGGTGAGGAGTCTCATCTAGGTATACCAAAGCTGCAGGTTAATATTGGCGCGGTGTGCAAATTAAATCCTTGTATTGGGAATGATCCTCGACACAGAAGTGCAGAGGCTGTTTCTTCTGAAAAGCGTTGGTGATACAAACAATGGTCCGGGATATCCTGAAGCCAGTCCGGGTTTCGGTTCATCAGTGCATTTGACTTCTGGGGAAGATGGTGGCCTCTTACGAGGCTCTGCAGTATGGGAGGTTTCATGCTTGGCCCTTCCAACTGGATCTCCTGGACAAGTCGTCGGGATCTCATCTACACATGCACCAGAGAATACGTCTGTCGCCAAAGGCCCGGATTTCACTCCTTGGGTGGCTACATCTACCTCACCTTCTGGAGGGCCGCAGGATCGGGATTCAGGACTGGGTCCTTCTAACCATGGATGCAAGTCTCCGGGGCTGGGGCGCAGTCACTCAGGGGGAAACCTTCCAAGGAAGGTGGTCAAGTCTGGAATCCGGCCTACCAATAAACATTCTGGAACTAAGAGTAGTCTACAACGGTCTTCTCCAAGCGGCCCATCTTCTGTGAGATCGAGCCATTCAAGTGCAGTCAGACAATGTAACGACAGTGGCTTACATAAACCGACAGGGCGGAACGAAGAGCAGAGCTGCAATGTCAGAGGTAACAAGAATCATCCTCTGGGCAGAAAAACACGCGTTGGCGCTGTCAGCAATCTTCATTCCGGGAGTAAACAACTGGAAGCGTACTTCATCAGCAGACACGATCTCTATCCAGGGGAGTGGGGACTCCATTCAGAGGTGTTCACGGAGGTAACAGATCTTTGGGGTGTACCTCAAATAGACATGATGGCCTCTCGTCTCAACAAGAAGCTTCGGCGGTATTGTTCCAGGTCGAGGGACCCGCAAGCCGTGGCAATGGGTGCTTTAGTGACTCCGTTAGTGTTCCAGTCGGTGTACGTGTTTCCTCCACTTCCTCTCATTCCAAGAGTTCTAAAGCTCATAAGGAGAACAAGAGTTCAGGCAATCCTCATTGCTCCAGACTGGCCAAGAAGGGCTTGGTACGCGGATCTTCTGGATCTACTGCTAGAAGAGCCGAGGCCTCTTCCTCTTCGGGAGGATCTGCTACAGCAGGGGCCGTTCACCTATCAAGACTTAGCGCGGCTACGTTTGACGGCATGGAGGTTGAACGCCAGATATTAGTTCAGAAGGGCATTCCGAACACGGTTATTCCTACCCTGATACAGACTAGGAAAGGAGTAACGTCTGAACATTACCATCGTATTTGGAAAAAATATGTATCTTGGTGTGAGTCCAAGAAGTTTCCTACAGTGGAGTTTCAACTGGGACGGTATCTCCTCTTCCTGCAAGCAGGTGTGGATATGGGCCTGAGGTTGGGATTCGTAAAGGTCCAGATTTCGGCCCTATCCATTTTCTTCTAGAAACAGTTGGCTTTCCTTCCAGAGGTTCAGACTTTTCTGAAAGGGGTTCTGCACATCCAGCCTCCCTTTGTGCCACATACGGCGCCCTGGGATCTTAACGTGGTGTTACAGTTCCTCCAATCAGATTGGTTCGAACCTCTACCGGAGGTTGAGGTCAAATTTCTCACGTGGAAGGCTGTCACTTTGTTAGCCTTAGCTTCTGCTAGACGTGTGTCGGAGTTGGGGGCTTTGTCTTGTAAGAGCCCCTACTTGACCTTCCATGAAGATAGAGCTGAGCTCCGGACACGTCAGCAGTTCCTTCCAAAGGTTGTGTCGGCATTTCATATCAACCAACCTATTGTGGTGCCAGTGGCTACTTATTCCTCAATTTCAGCAAAGTCCTTGGATGTTGTAAGGGCTCTGAAAATCTATGTGAAGAGGACTGCTCATCATAGAATATTGGACTCTCTATTTGTCCTGTATGATCCCAAGAAACTTGGGTGTCCTGCTTCTAAGCAGACAATCTCTCGCTGGATCAGGTTCACTATCCAGCATGCGTATTCTACGGCAGGATTGCCGTGTCCTACGTCTGTTAAGGCCCACTCTACTCATAAGGTGGGTTCTTCCTGGGCGGCTGCCCGGGGTGTCTCGGCTTTACAGCTTTGCTGAGCGGCTACTTGGTCTGGGTCGAACACGTTTGCAAAGTTCTACAAGTTCGATGCTTTGGCCACTGAGGACCTGAAGTTTGGTCAATCAGTTCTGCAGGAGCCTCCGCACTCTCCCTCCGATTCTGGGAGCTTTGGTATATCCCCATGGTACTAATGTGGACCCCAGCATCCTCTAGGATGTAAGAGAAAATAGGATTTTAATTACCTACCGGTAAATCCTTTTCTCGTAGTCCGTAGAGGATGCTGGGCACCCTCCCAGCGCTTTGTGATCCTGCAGTGGTTACTTTTTTCAGTACTGCTTAGTTCTTGGTTAAGTACTGTTTTGTTACTTGGTTAAGTAATACTGTTGATGTTTCAAGCTGGTTAGCTTGGTTTGCCTTGTGTGTGAGCTGGTGTGAATCTCTCCACTATCTGTGTAAAATCCTTTTCACAAAGTTGTCTGTCTCCTCGGGCACAGTTTCTATACTGAGTCTGGTAGGAGGGGCAATAGAGGGAGTAGCCAGCCCACACTCTCAAACTCTTAAAGTGCCAGTGGCTCCTAGTGGACCCGTCTATACCCTATGGTACTAATGTGGACCCCAGCATCCTCTACGGACTACGAGAAATGGATTTACCGGTAGGTAATTAAAATCCTATTTTCACCCCCTTCCACACCCGTTCTGTTTCTGCTAACAGGTGTAGTATCATCATTTCAGCTTGCTACCCCCAGGGTAGCGAGGCTTCCTAACCCTTTACGCAGCTCAACCTGATTACTATGGTCGTGATATGCGCGATAACTGGGATCACTTTAGAAAGGAGATTGGGCATGATATATCATTTGAATACCGCCCAAAGAAACTCTGGAGTAAAAAGTCTGTGGCCTATCTTTTCCACACATCTCTGATCAAAACTCACCAAATTTCCAGTACTATATAGTGCTGCATATTTGCATAATGTCCACATGAACCGTTTGGGTCATATATTGTGTGTAAATCTGGTTCTGGTACTAGCCAGTGCCTTTTAAGCCATTTACCTCACCACAAGTTCCTGCTGGGCAAGCCCCCTCAGTGACAAAATCAGGAGGCGTGACTTGCAATCTTATCATTCCTGTGAAGCCATGCCCCCTTTTTATTAGGTCACCACCCTTTTCAAGCACGGCTTCGCCGCACAGAAGTCCAGACTCCCACCTTATCAATCATGGGAGGTATGCTTTACCTCCGTCCACTTTATCTCTCTCTAAGGCTTAGCACATAGAGCCCTATGTCACTTACAAACCTTCTGATTATAGTACGCGTCATTCTTTACAACAGCTATAATTTAGTTAGTGGTAAGGAATGGTTTGTATGTATTGGTAATGTTACAGAGAAGGACTGAATAATGTGACATTGGCTGTACATGGTGTATACTGTAGACCTTCCCACCCATAGACCTACTGTACATGAGACAAGCTCGCGGCACATATCTAAGCAGATGTTGCTTGCTTATAGATTGCAATGGTTTCATAATGAGGGTCAATCATGAAGTTTCACAAATGAGGGTTACAGGGCAAATGTTGTTTATTGGAATAATGTGACTAGTTATTGGAAAGCCCATTATATAATACAAGGCAGTGTTAATTGTGTTACATTTTATTCCTAATTTGATGATCGACACTTTCCTTACTGAATGTGCATATATTGTGTTACGAGTGAAAATATTTCAAAGAGCTTCAATGGGTTGACAATTGCATGGTTTCTCCTGATTTAGCAGTTTGCTGCATAGCCTTCCCATTACAAAAACTGGACTTTTGCACAGCTTTGGAGGTGGCCTATACTTTTTCTAGGAAGCCTGTTATACCATGGAAAGTACATTTTGTTATGCCTAATCAAGTGGTTCCTAAGCTTTCTTGAATCACGGTGCCCTAAAGTATTAGCATTTTTCTCATGGCATCCCTAGGATAAAAGTTTTTTATTGATGGAAAAAAAATATTAGATTAAGTAAATTGTGCCTACGTGTTGTCACGATCCGGGTTACAGGACACCATTATTTACCTTTCAGGTGTCTCCTGAGGCTGGCTCAGCATTCCAGGGCCGGGTCTCAATCATGCTGCTAAACATCCTTACTTCATATCTCCTCTCTGCCAGTTCGCAGATGCTGTCACAAGGAACTCTTATAAGTGGAATGGCGTTTCTAGCCCATCGCGGCCTGCGCCGCCATTACTGCACTCTCAGCTCTTGGGCGGCTCTACATAGCATCTCCTGTCAGCCGCGGCCTCCGCCGCCATTGCTGCGCTCTCAGCGCCTGGATGGATCTGCACAGCGTCTCCTGTCAGCTGCGGCCTTTGCGCTATTATTACAGTTCAAAGCACTAATAGGTCTGTGCGGTGCCTCTCGCCCGCTGTGGCCTCTGCTGCCAGCTCTGTGGGTTTGCTGTGCAGCTTGGCATCCACTGTCCCCTGCGGCCGCAGCCGCCATTACTGCAAAATCTCCATATGAGATTACAAAAACAGGATTCCCTCCAAAGACCAGTATGGCGCAGCCATGTTGGTTCTGATCACATGAAGCTAGTTCCTCCAATCTACAGCATCGTTGAGTTCTGCCTGATTGCTGATCCAATCCCTGCACTGCTGAGGGTATAAAAGGACTGATCCTGAACCAGGAAGTTGTCAGTGCTTTGGTTGTCGTTACCAGCTCTCTGTGATTACTAACTGTGTTGCAGATATTCCAGCTCCTGTGTCTTCAGTTCTTCAGAGACCCGTACCAATCACCACCTTGCGGTGCCTCCCTGACTCCATAGTATCCTCATTGCCTTCTGCTATTGGCAAGTGCTCTAAAACACCGGCTTCCAGCATTTGGCTCCCAGCGGTGTTCAGCTTCCTGATGTCATCGGTGCTCCGCCATTGGTTTCCCTAACATCTTCAGTGCTCAAGTCATCTGTTCTACAAATTCATCGATCTCTAGCGTCACCAGTGTCATTCAACTCCTCTGCTAACACTGGTTCATCTGCACTTCATCCACAGTTCTTTGTTACTGGTTCCAACCGGCAAAATCGTCAGTCCACGTGTACTACTCACTCTACAGCACGTTCAGCCTCTGTTCAACATCTGCTGACCAGTTCCAGCTTTCATCTACCAAAAATACCCTAGGTGATGGTAAATGGACTCTCCATCTCCTAATCTCCCAAGCTAGCCTTGTGCGGATACCACACCTAAGGGAATACCAGCTTTTGCTATTTCTTGTGGAAATGTGTACTGTTTTTTAATAATTTCTCATATCATATCTTTGCAACTGCCGATGTACCATCAGAACTGTGTTTAATAAACAAACATTAATTTTATCTTTGTTGTCGTGGTCACACCTTCGGGCACTGGTGGTACAAGTCATCTGTATGTCTAGGAGTCCTATTCTACCGCCCAGATTTACATTTATACCAGCCCCTACAACTGAAGCTGTTTCAGGTCAACACCAGCCCTCAACCAAGATCAAGCGACCGGGCCAAGGCAAGAACATGCAGCCCACCTTGAACAGCTGGAGGGAGGCCGCACTGGGCCATGTGATTCGGTGTCTCCAGGACCTCTCCTCTCGGCTGGATGAGATACAAACCACCCTTTGTGGTTCAGGGGTGTCCAGTGTGCCGACTACAGTACCTACAGTGGTAACCCCACCCACCATACCCATTTCTGCTCCACGTCTCCATTTACTGACTCCAGCGAAATTTGACAGGTCCCCGAAAGCCTGCAGGGGATTCCTCAACCAGTGCGAAATTAATTTTGAGCTACAGACTGGCAGTTTCCCAACTGATCGCACAAAGGTTGCCTACATTATTTCCCTCCTCAGTGGCTCCGCCCTGGATTGGGCATCACCGTTATGGGAGAGATCTGATACTTTGCTGTCTTCTTATACAGACTTTGTGGCAACATTCAGGCATATCTTCGACGAGCCAGGTCGGGTAACTTCAGCCTCTTCTGAGATTCTCTGACTACGCTAGGGGTCACAAACTGTTGGACAGTATCTAATACAGTTTCAGATTCTGGCATCAGAACTGTCATGGAACGATGACGCTTTATATGCAGCCTTCTGGGGTGGCCTATCTGAACGTACCAAGGATGAGCTCGCTACCAGAGACTTACCTCCAACGTTAAACGAGCTCATCTCTCTTTGTACTAAAGTGGATCTGCGGTTCCGAGAAAGGGCAGTTGAGCGAGGAAGATCCACATTTCCTAAGTCTTCTACTGCTCCTCCTCGTCAACCATCTCCGCCCAAGGATGAACCCATGCAGATAGGTCATTCTCGTCTATCTCCGGCAGAGCGTAGAAGACGTCTTTCTGAGCGCCTCTGTCTATACTGTGCTGCACCATCTCACGTCATAAATGCTTGTCCCAAGCGTCCAGGACAACTCCAAGTCCTAGCTCGTCCAGGAGAAAACCGGCTAGGAGAAACGAATCTCTCCTCATCGTCAAGTGATTGTAACCTCCCAGTCTCGCTCCAAGTGGCCCAACGCACTAGGAATATTATTGCTTTGTTAGACTCAGGAGCAGCTGGGAATTTTATGACTGAGGAATACGTTAAGCGGTGGTCTCTACCCACCAAGAGACTTTCGTCTTCCATATCTTGACTGCCGTGGATGGCAGCAAGATTTCTGATGCAGTCATTTCTTTCAAGACTCTACCAGTTCGTCTCTTCATTCAGAATTAATTTCTTTTTTGGTGATTCCAAAGGCCACTCATCCGGTGGTTCTGAGCCTCCCATGGCTTAATTTGCATAACCCCCAGATTGATTGGAAGACGAACTGTATCCTAGCATGGGGGCCCTCCTGCTCCAAGATCTGTCGTTCCAAAGAGCTTCCAGTTCGTACTTCGTCTTACAAATCTATTGATGTTCCACTTCCACTGCACCAAGATTCCACTAGTGCTATTCAAGATTGGCCAATACCTACACAACCCTCAAGGGTGTTCAGAGATTTTTAGGATTCGCCAATTATTACAGAAAATGTATTCAAGACTTTTCCACCATTGTGGCACCTATCACTGCCTGTACCAAAAAGGGTGCTAATCCCTCCAAGTGGTCCAAAGAAGCTGTTCAAGCCTTCCATCTATTAAAGCAAAGGTTCATCTCAGCTCCAGTGTTGAAACAGCCAGATACCAACTCGCCGTTCACCCTTGAGGTGGATGCCTCCTCCGTTGGAGTGGGCGCGGTCCTGTCTCAAAGAGCCAAAGATGGTCATCTGCATCCTTACGGCTTCTTTTCCTGGAAGTTTTCTCCTGCTGAGCGCAATTACGCCATTGGCGATCAGGAATTGTTGGCTATCAAGCTCGTTCTGGAGGTATTTGCTAGAAGGAGCTTCCCATACCATCACGATTCTTACAGACCACAAAAATCTCCTGTATTTGAAAGGTGCACAATGGGGGTAATTCTGAGTTGATCGCAGCAGGAATTTTGTTAGCAGTTGGGCAAAACCATGTGCACTGCAGGGGAGGCAGATATAACATGTGCAGAGAGAGTTAGATTTGGGTGTGGTGTGTTCAATCTGCAATCTAAATTGCAGTGTAAAAATAAAGCAGCCAGTATTTACCCTGCACAGAAACAAAATAACCCACCCAAATCTAACTCTCTCTGCACATGTTATATCTGCCTCCCCTGCAGTGCACATGGTTTTGCCCAACTGTTAACAAAATTCCAGCTGCGATCAACTCAGAATTACCCCCAATGTCTCAACCCCCGTCAGGCTAGATGGGCACTTTTTTTTTCTAGGTTCAACTTTAAACTCCAGTTCTGTCCGGGGTCACAGAATTGCAAGGATGATGCCCTTTCCTGCTCCTGGGAGCAAGAAAATGAGTCTGAGTCTACGGACAAGCATCCTATCATCAATCCAGTGGCATTCTCCACGGTAAGGATGGACTCTATGCTCCCATTAGGGAAAAGTTTTGTAAAGCCGGCTCTAAGGAAGAAGCTCATGCATTAGGCACATGCTTCCCATTTTTCCGGACATGCGGGCATCCAGAAACCCTTGAATTCATCTCCAGGTCCTACTGGTGGCTGACCCTGAAGAAGGACGTTACTGAGTTTATTGCTTCCTGCCCAAAATGTGCTCAACATAAAGTGCCTCGCCAGTCACCCGCTGGGCAACTGGTTCCGTTATCTGTTCCTCATCGTCCGTGGACCCATTTGTCAATGGACTTTATTACGGACCTTCCTGTATGTAACAAGTTTAATACCATCTGGGTGGTAGTTGACCGGTTCACCAAGATGGCTCATTTCATTTCTCTGACCGGTCTTCCGTCAGCTTCCAAGTTGGCTCAAGTGTTCATTCAGGAGATCTTCATACTGCATGGCCTCCCCGAGGAGATAATTTCTGACAGAGGAGTACAGTTCGTTGCCAAGTTTTGGCGAAGCTTATGTTTGGCCCTCCAAGTCAAATTAAAATTCTCCACAGCGTATCACCCCCAGACTAATAGTCAAACTGAGAGGGCGAATCAGGACTTGGAGGCCTTCCTCCGAATTTATGTATCCTCCTCCCAAGATGACTGGGTTCAACTTCTTCCCTGGGCCAAGTTCTGCCATAACAACCAATACCACTCATCTACGCCATTCTTCACCAACTATGGATTTCACCCTAAAGTTCCAGAATTCCAACCGCTTCCAGCAACTTCAATGCCAGCAGCTGATATCACTCTTCGTCAGTTTTCAAATAACTGGAAGAATGTCCGAGTGGCTCTATTCAAGGCATCTTTTAGATATAAGAAGTTTGCAGGCATGAAGCGTAGGGCAATTCCTGCCCTTAAAGTGGGTGATCGCGTTTGGCTATCTATGAAGAATTTACTGCACTCTCAGCTCTTGGGCGGCTCTGCATAGCGTCTTCTGTCAGCCGCGGCCTCCACCGCCATTCCTGCGCTCTCAGCGCCTGGATTGATCTGCATAGCGTCTCCTGTCAGCTGCGGCCTTTGCCGCTATTATTACAGTTCAAAGCACTAATAGGTCTGTGCGGTGCCTCTCGCCCGCTGTGGCCTCTGCCGCCGGCTCTGTGGGTTTGCTGTGCAGCTTGGCATCCACTGCGTCCGCAGCCGCCATTACTGCAAAATCTCAATATGGGATTACAAACCAGGATTCCCTGCAAAGACCAGTATGGGCGCAGCCATGTTGGTTCTTATCACGACGCTAGTTCCTCCAATCTACAGCATCGCTGAGTTCTGCCTGATTGCTGATCCAATCCCTGCACTGCTGAGGATATAAAAGGACTTATCCTGAACCAGGAAGTTGTCAGTGCTTTGGTTGTCATTACCAGTGTATCCTGTCTCTGCTCTCTGTGATTACTAACTGTGTTCCAGGTATTCCAGCTCCTGTGTCTTCAGTTCTTCAGAGACACGCACCAATCACCACCTTGCGGTGCCTGCCTGACTCCACAGTATCCTCATTGCCATCTGCTATTGGCAAGTGCTCTAAAACACCGGCTTCCAGCATTTGGCTCCCAGCGGTGTTCAGCTTCCTGATGTCATCGGTGCTCCGCCATCGGTTTCCCTAACATCTTCAGTGCTCAAGTCATCTGTTCTACAAATTCATCGATCTCTAGCGTCACCAGTGTCATTCAACTCCTCTGCTAACACTGGTTCATCTGCACTTCATCCACAGTTCTTTGTTACTGGTTCCATCCAGCAAAATCGTCAGTCCACGTGTACTACTCACTCTACAGCACGTTCAGCCTCTGTATAACATCTGCTGACCAGTTCCAGCTTTCATCTACCATACAGCACCTAAGTGATGGTAAAAGGACTCTCCATCTCCTAATCTCCCAAGCTAGCCTTGTGCGGATACCACACCTAAGGGAATACCAGCTTTTGCTATTTCTTGTGGAAATGTGTACTGTTTTTTAATAATTTCTCATATCATATCTTTGCAACTGCCGATGTACCATCAGAACTGTGTTTAATAAACAAACATTCATTTTATCTTTGTTGTCGTGGTCACACCTTCGGGCACTGGTGTTTCAAGTCATCTGTATGTCTAGGAGTCCTATTCTACCGCCCAGATTTACATTTACACCAGCCCCTACAACTGAAGCTGTTTCAGGTCAACACCAGCCCTCAGTTGTGACACCTGTCAGTTATGTGGTGGTTTACAGTTGTGCTTCTGATTGTCCATGTTTTATGATTGGCAGCCACTAGCACTGGTTTTGCCTGTCACTTTGACCATAAATAATTTGATTTTGTCCTGGACCACCAACCCAAGGCATCCGTGCAAGAGCATCACAGCATCCCAGGGTGCCTAGGCACACAGCTTGGGGACCACAGGCCTAAACCCAATGTTTTAAAACAATGTACAAGTATGATCTTACTTTAAAGTAACATTTTTACTTTATCTTGCATGCGCATGTCCATTGCAGCCTACAATATGACTAGAAACCATTTTTTATGTCGGCTTCTCCTAAAGTGAAGAGTGATGTATGTACAGTATATGGAGGAAAAATGAGGCACCATATTCTTGTAATGCAAACCTGCATTTTAGCAACTTGTCATTGTGAAACTAAGTTAATATACAGTAGACTTAGATTTTATGTAATTATGGTTCCCATCTGTGTAATCAGGATGCTTTAAATTGCAGTAGGATAAAGCATGGTAAATTAAGACTCTACCTATCTAATTTGCTTTCGGGAAATACAGTAAGAGGTCCTAGGGATCACTATGTAGGGAAAATGTGTGTCAGCTAGTAGAGTAGCACTCATATCAGCACATGACTTGTGATTAGTGATCCTTGGGGTAATAATGCACAGGTAGCAGCTGACGTAAATGTATAATTGCAACAAAAAACTGCTATAAGAAATATTGTGAAATCTCTACAATTTGATAAGAAGAGAAGTCATATTCCCCTCCCCCCACGCCTCTCCGATGGCTAGCAGTGACCATTCTTTTGCATAGTGTATAGTTATGTATGTTTGGAAAGACAAAGTAAGCAGTATTGCAAATGAGAGTAAATATGATGAAGGGCAAGTCCATTGTCTACCATTACACATGGGGCAAATTGTTAACACCAGAAACAAACCAGAATGATAAGCATAAGGGTATACACAGTCCAGGTTAGGCAAAGGCAATAGGACAAAGTAGAGGTGGTTTAAAATGCAATCATTATACCAAAGTACCACAGACATTATGGAAGGCTATCAAAGGATCAGGGAATCTCGGGAGTTTGTGCATATCATTTCTCACAATGAGCAGGAGGAGCACACATTCACTGTAGATTAGCTTCTAAAGCAAACTTCCATTCTGGTGAAACTTGTCCTTGAGTCTGGTGCCTAACATAGAAACCAGACCTCTAACCTGGTGGCTAGTGTATAAATCAGGCATCCGAGCAAGTAGCTAATGTTTAAAGAAGTCCATCAATGGACTGGGCATCTAGTCTAGTAATATATAGTGGGATATTCAAATACTGTAGGTAACTATTGTGTAGGAAGACCTTAAATCTGGCAGCTAACCATCCCCTCCTGAACACACACCGAAATGTACTCATATCCACTGGACTGGCACTACAGAGCTTGTTCACTATTTGCAGGGGGAGAAAACCATGTTACACTGCAGGTTTGGCAGATGTACAGTAACATGTGCAGAGACTTAATTCACGGTTTATTGGGGATTTTGTTTCACATGCCTCAGGCAGGTGAAACCAAATCCCAGAAAGCAGCCCAGTTTCCACGGTACTGCGGACGCCGAAAACGCACAGGTTTCGCTGAACCTGTGTGTTTTCGGGAGGAATGGTATTTTCTTATGGTCGATTCTAACTGGATAGCCTGCAAAAAAAAAGTCTGGAAACAGTGCTAAAACTGAAGTTTTTCACAACCAATGTTTTACTGTGGCTTATAGGATACCACCCATTGACTTTATAATCCTACTGAAGTTCACAGAAAAAGGAAAGTATTCATTATCCATGATTATATTTCTGGTAGATCAACATAAAACCTCAACACCAAATCTAGAAACATGAATCAATCAACAAAAAGAACATCTTTAGACGGGATGCAGTCAATATACTGGTTGTTGGGATCCCAGTGTTTAGGAGAGCGACGCCGGAATCCCAACAGCCGGTGATATCCTGCCAGATGGAATCCCGACAAGCACTCGGTATTCTCACTCAGTTGGTGGGTCCACGCTACCAACCGAGTGGGAACAGAACCTGTGGTGAGCGAAGCGAGCCACCAGTCCAGATGTGTGGCGAGTGCAGTCATCCTGCAAGGGGAGTCACTGCCGGAATTCTGGCATACGGGATGCCGCTGTCAGTATATAGTGAAAGCTGGCATCCTGTCTACCGGTATCTCGTATGTATTCCCTTTAGAAATTTTATATAAAAAATGGTTATCACATTATACATGCACAGCACTGATGCATGTTGCTTTATCGTGTTTTTATATTAATCTTACATGAGAAAAGCTACTCTAACATAGTTTACTTTAAACACTCTTAATTGTTTTCTCTTTCATGAGGAATGGATTTAATAGCACTATCAGTATATCTACTATTTTTCGCCGTGATTAGTAGATAATGTGCTTGGTACAGAAGATTTTAAATATTCACTTTTATCTCTAAACCTCTTCAGTCTGCTTGTCTAAAAAAGTAATTGGAGATAAAAAAAAAAAAAAACTAACTCACAATCATGTATAGAATTCATTACTGAAGCCCAAAGGAGGTGCAACTGATAATGTACTGCATTACCACATTGTTGATTAAATGAAATAATTGCTTTCAAACCATTATCTGCTCAGATACTATAGCAGATAAGTTTTAGGAACATTTCCTTTCCTTTCTCATATACTTTACATTATTTAATACTAGTATATTAAAGGGTTCTCTCCTTTCCCCTTCATCTCCACACTTACCATGTCTGAAACTCTTAACTCCCAGTCCCTTCTCTTTCCCATGCAGGATGAGCCATTGTTGGGAGATTGGGTGGGGAGGGGGCTTCTTGAATATTATACTGTATAGATGATGCAATGCATATCACTTTGTATTTGTTACACCAAAAAAATAGATGTTCTACATTTCTCACAGACAATACTACTGATAGTGTAATGCAGTGCCTGAGGCTATGGAACCAGGTAGCTGGAGACCACTTAGATCAGAGGTTCTCAAACTCGGTCCTCGGGGGCACACACAGTGCATGTTTTGCAGGTAACCCAGCAGGTGCACAGGTGTATTAATTACTCACTGACACATTTTAAAAGGTCCACAGGTGGAGCTAATTATTTCACTTGCGATTCTGTGAGGAGACCTGCAAAACATGCACTGTGTGTGCCCCCGAGGACCGAGTTTGAGAACCTCTGACTTAGATGATTGACTGCTAAGTTGGTAATTAGGAGTGGAGCTTAAGTTTGTATACAGGGGCGTAGCCAGAACTTTGTGGGCCCCATAGCAACATTTCGTGGGGCCCCTGCTTCTAGAGAAATACCTCTCTGCAGCAGTTGATAATTTTGTGCCCCATAATAGTGCTTTAGTTCATTTTCTGAACCATAGTAGTGCTTTTATTAATGTTATGCCCCATAGTAGTGCTTTAGTTTACTTTATGAATCATAGTAGTGCCCTAGTTCACATTATGCCCCACATTGTAGGGCCACCAGTACACATTACACAACACAGTACCTAATGCACTTTAGGACATACAGTGCCCCTAGTTCATATTATGTCACACTATATTGCCTCCACTTCATACTGTGCCACATTACAGTACCCCAGCTCATATTATGTAACATTAAAATACCCTCCTGTTAATTTTAAACCACATTACATTGAGCAGGTCCAAGGGCATAGCTAGATATACTGTAGACACCATGGCAAAAGTTTGTAAGGGCCCTTATATACTACCCTATAGTGAAACATTTATATAACATATGTAACTTTGACAAGCAAGATGGGCCCCTCTCAGCTCTGGGCCCCATAGCAGCTGCACTCCCTGCACCTATGGTAGCTACGCCCATGTTTGTATATATGTAGTCAGAGAAAAGCCAGGATCTGGTATACAGTAGAGGGGGATGCACTCAAAATGCCAGCAGTTGTCGGACTGGGGAGTGAAGGACCCACCGGGGAATGCAGTGGTAGGGGCCCAGTTTTGGGGGTGTGGCCAGTCTCCAAAGGGTGTGTGGCCAACCACATTGGTTTGCCTAACCATTACAAAGTACATAGTCTGGGCCCCTTGATAAATCTATTTAGTAATTACTGTTAGTACATGCATGATAATATACCAGATTAATAACAGAAATGCACTGTAGAGAATACACAGTAGTCCTGTGCAGTATAAGGTAACATATGTTTAATGTATAAGTCAAGTCCGCAGTCTGGAACCTGACACCTAGAGGAGGAGGTGGGGGCCCTGGCAGTGGGGACTACCAGGGGGGTTTCCCCTGTACCCCTGTGGCCCAGTACAACCCGGGATCCAGTATAGGAAGCAGGTAATTAACCAGTCATCAGAAGGAAGCTAAGCAATGGGCAAGGGCAACATGACAAATACTAGACATTTATTAGAACTCAATAATCTGGCATCAATGACAATAATGTACCAGGCTGAACAAAACACCCCCTTTAGATCCTCAAAACAACGTCATTTGTTAAATCCATTATTTTGATTGGCTACACTGGTGCCACTGGGAACCTCCGTGTCGTCTGTCTTAGGGCCTAATTCATGTTTGTACAATATGAGTGATGTTCACGCAAACAAAGAGATTATTGGCAGACTGCGCATGTGCTGTGATGTGATTGCAATGCGCATGTGCCCAGGTGAGGATTTCATGGAGTAGGGATTGACAGGAAGTGTCTATTTGAAGTTGTTGATGGGAACGATACAGGGAGTGGTTGGGAAAATGCAGGCGTGTCATGGTTGTTTTCGGAGGGGCGGGGGGGTCTGCTGATGGCTGCAAGCTCGTACATACAAAAACATAGCGCCTGCGTCGCTACTGCTGTGTCCAGTCTGCGTATCCATAGACCAACCCTTACACCCAATGTTTCTTGTTTTTGCGTATAGGCTGTGAATGTGTACGCAGTTGAAAAGGAGTTTGCAATGGCTCCGGTGGGCATCTCTTTTCATTTCGGGGCGGCAGCTTCACTTACTAACATTAGCCATTCCGTAGCCTAGAAAATTGCAATTGCATTTATGTACAGACCTGAATTAGACCCTTAGCCTGGAACATGAGAATGCATGTTAGCTATAGTTGGCAGAGAGCCTTTTATACAAGTTATCTTTACGCATATACTGTATGTAATCTGATGTGGAGGCACAAGTACCTGGTGGACAAATGCTGTGACTTCATAAGGTGCTGGTTAGGAAAGGTTAGAAGAAGCTTGGGGGTATGTACATTTTTAGCTGGTTTTCCAAGATCGCTCTTCCAACAAATAGCCCTTTCATTTAATAATATTCTGTAATTTTACGCAGCGTATTTTGCTGGTGTGACCTGGGATACATGGAACATATAGGATGGACGCAGTGCATAGAAGCTTTACTACAGATGGATTGGCTGGCTTAGATGGAACAATACATTTTATCTTCCATGTTAGGCAGAGGGCACCCCAAATTCTAATTTTAGATGATATTGATAACCAGGTGCGGAAAAAACTACCTAGGTAGATTGGCGCTGACAGGTGTTATAGATCCTCAAGCTGCTGAATAAAAAGGGCTAGTTAGACCCTTAAATGGAACAGAAAAGGTAAAGACATTCAGCGCTAAGAACTAATTGAATGTATATTAGAAAATTTATGAAGAACATACATCATCAATTTCATACATAATTAATATATACTGTTGCAACAGGTATTTAAAAAATATTGAAAATATGTGGTAAAAGAACCCACAATAAAAATATAGGGCCAAAAAACAACACTGCTAATTAGTGTAAAAATCTTGAAATGCTGGGTGTATTTCGAGGTATATAATGAGAAGCCTTATCCTAGGGAAAATGGTTTTGTTGTACGGTGTTACCAGTTCACTGTAGTGAGTCCTCCAGTCGGTTAGCACTCCGTAGAAAAGGAGATCCTCTCACTTGTTTGGATATGTCCCGTGCTGGTACTGATGGGGGAATTGGACCGTAGCAAGGTCCTGATGTAATTATCTTCCCAGAAATTGTCCTTTAAGGATCACCGTTCCCAATTTTTGGATAGCAGGCAAATCATGTAGTATAAAGGTCCCAGTCTTATCACCAACGCGTTTCACTGCTAGCGCAGCTTTTTCAAGCTTTTTGTTGTTTTTTGGCCCTATATTTTTATTGTGGGTTCTTTTACCACATATTTTCAATATTTTTTAAATACCTGTTGCAACAGTATATATTAATTATGTATGAAATTGATGATGTATGTTCTTAATAAATTTTCTAATATACATTCAATTAGTTCTTAGCGCTGAATGTCTTTACCTCTCCTATATTGATAACCAGACTTGATTGGCCTATGGTGTTTATCTGCTTGAGCTTTATACCAGCTTTGGTAAGAATAAGAACCACGCCGCTGTGCAGTGAGTGTGGTGTAATTTGCATAATTTTGACCCCACACTTAACAGCATAGCATGGTAGGAGCGGGGATGAGATGACACATTTCATTGCAAATTGCATCATCAAGCCTTGTCATGTTCACAAAAAATGTTATGTTACTGAAAATAAACAGCAATCAACAACTTGCCTGCCTATACCTGATTACATTTATATCAATACTGGACTGAGAGAGAATCCTTACATACTGTACTGTAGGAAACTATTACAAATGCTGTGATCTAATACATTGCTCTGTTCTGTAAATACAGAACAGGTAAGTGCACTCGCTAACCAATTCTGCCACTCCTGTGCAGACAGCTGCTCACCCATAGTAGGATCTGCATCTACTTAAAGGACATATATAGTGAGAAAAAGGACCAGTTATCATTACAGGTGAACCAAATAGAGTCACAATTTATAAAGGTAAGGAGTTTGACTGGGGTGGTACACCTGTCAAACCGTAATGCAGGCGTCCTAAGGCGAGCTCAGGGATTACAGAAACCTCCCATGGAGCAGAAGGACATAAACTACTGTAGATCAGTTCATTTGACATAATTGGAATATTTACATTAATGGTATATTTTTTTTACAATATTCCAAAACATATTGTGCACAATGAGTCAGTTATTTTAGTGCTAATTGAGACTGGCTAAGGTGCGGAATGACGGAGATGCGGGTTGCCGGAAGATCTCAGACGTTTATTTTACAGCTGCAGTCATTTACAAGACAAAACCATGCCTTGTAAATGACTGCCTCTTTAAAAAAACGTTGGAGATTGACCAGCATCCCGCATCTCTGGCAACCTCAGACGCTATTTCATCTTTCCTATTATGACCTAAACTACAGTACTACAAATATCCGATAGCACCTGCTGCCACTCTTATCAGACACTTAGGGCGGGATATAATGCCGCCCGAGTTTGGCGGCCGTGCAGGAGGCCGGCCGAATGCAGATTTTCTTTAAAGGGGCATCACTTCCAAGGAAAAACTATGCCTTGTAAGTGAGTCTGGCATCCCACCCTTACTAACCATATAAAGTGATCAGGAGATAGAGATCCAGGACAAAGTCCTCTGCCACAGTCAGAGCTCTATTCACCCTTAACTGGAGATAAATCTCAAGTGTTTTCAAGTGTCTGGAGAGGACATCCACTTTTTTATTATAATGGGAGTGAGGTTTGCAAGTGACAATAAAATGTAACTGGGTGAAGAAGAAAGCTGACCTAGCCTTTCTAGAATTTCATAATTTTTTGGATTTTTTAATATAACTAGCTGTCTACCTGTTCTTCGCACGGGAGTTTCTGATTTTCATGGTTGTAAATATAAAGGAGTGTTAAAAATTTGGTAAATCTATAGAGGTGTAAATTTGAGACGTCTTAATGTAAGTACAGTATATATTAATCACTTCTTATCCCTCCCTCACCAATCCCACCAGCTACTATCAGTGCACAAGATCTTGCTTCCTATTTCAAGGACAAGATTGATAAGAACTGAAATGAAATGGTATGCTCTTCCACAGCCATTGACTTACTCAATTCCCTTCTTGAACTCTCTAACACCTTCTCTTCATTTGATCACACAAATGAAGATAAAGTATCTGCACTCTTCTCATCTGCCTACTGTACTTCCTCTCCCATTGATCCTATACCCTCACAAATAAGTAAAGCTCTGTCTCCTGTAGACATCCCAACCTCAACTAAAATCTATAATGTCTCTCTGGTTACTGGTGTCTTTCCATCCCTGTTAAAACAGTGATTACTCCCATTCTGAAAAAAATAAATTCTGACCCTTTTTCTCAAATTACCATCCTATTTCTCAGCTCCCATGCCTCTTCAAACAACTTGAGAGACTGTAACAGTTCCTGGTGCTCAGAACAAGAGAGATGTTGCGTAGTGAGTCCAGAGCACCAGAACGTGACGCTGAAATAAGGTGTGGTATGGAAATAGCCCCTAGCAGCCTACCTCCATTGTTTCACCCGTGTGGTCAGTTCACGCCTGCGTGACTATGGTTTCTTGGGCCCACAGCAGCCGCGTTTGAAGGGCGGATTAGGTCTGCCCAACTCCGATGCCTCTAGGTCTTAGAGTAAGACAAGGCGTGAACCGAGACAGGATAATAACAAGGGGACCTCTAACTAAAGCAAACAGAAGGCTAGGGGCTACTAACAACCCTAAAACTAAATACATGTGCGGCACGCCGCCAAAGGAAAAGAACAACAAAGAAAATGCTGTCCACACGCCGACACTATACTGTTGTGTACCGGCGGTGACAGCATATGCAGAACCCTCTGCAAAACACCAGTAACAGATATAACCAAGGAATACAGCGGCCTAGGCCGACGGACGCGGCAAAGCCGCTACTCACGGAACCGGTACAAATACTGGCAAATGGACAGGAACCCCCAATGTAGCCGACACAGGCTCTCAGAACCGGAGGACAGGCAGAATCCCAAACGACAGACCGGTGGACACCAAGAAGCCAGATACTCGACCAGGCACAGACAAACATAGTAACATAGTATCTGAGGTTGAAAAAAGACAATTGTCCATCGAGTTCAACCTATTTGTGGTCTCCTATGCATGATGATTTGACTAAAATTTCTGACTGATGCTGCTGTCAGCCGTTGCATTTTATCCCTATTTATAGTAACTATAATGCATGACTATGCACCATACCCCTGGATATCCTTATCCATTAGGAATTTATCTAACCCATTCTTAAAGGTGTTGACAGATTCCGCCATTACAACTCCCTCGGGCAGGGAATTCCAAACACGTATTGTCCTTACCGTGAAAAAGCCTTTACGCCGTATTGTGCGGAATCTCCTCTCCTCTAACCTGAGCGAGTGTCCACGAGTCCTCTGTGTTAATCTAACCAAAAACAGGTCCCGCGCAAGCTCTGTGTATTGTCCCCTTATTTATTTGTAGATATTGATCATATCCCCTCTTAGTCTCCGCGTTTCCAATGTAAACATGCCTAGTCTTTCAAGTCTTTCCTTGTATTCCATCGTCTCCATGCCCTTAATTAGTTTGGTCGCCCGCCTCTGAACCTTTTCTAGCTCCAGGATATCCTTTTTGTAGTACGGGTATCCTTTTTGTAGTACGGATATCCTATATAGGACTTCTGGACATGAATGCTTCACGGCAGGACACGGGATCAGACACTGGATCAGACACTCAGGAACTGGCAGGAACTAGCTCAGAACTCAAGAACTATCACCGGCGTCTGTGTATTGCACTGAGCCAGAATATAACAGAGAGCCCTAATTAATAATGTCGTGCAGCTGCCCTGCTGCACAACTGAGAGGTGCAATTAACAGACAGGTGAGGCTGAACACATGGGAACAAGCTGCAATTACACAGACTCACCACCGGCAGCAAACAAGAGTCTTCTAAACCAGAGCAACGGGAAATCCTGGCCTGCAAGAGAACTATAAGATACATAAACGGAAAACAGGAATGAACCACTACCTGTGGTTCATAACAGTACCCTCTCCTTAAGGGTGGGCTCCGAACACCCCTGACACCCACGGGGAACAGAAACAGATGTATATCATAAAATACATAACCAGAATGCATAACAGGAATGAGCCACTGCCGTGGCTCATAACAGTACCCCCCCCCCCCCCTTGAGGAGGGGTCAACGGACCCCAAAATTCAGACTTTCCAAAACAAGGGATACAAAAAAAAACCTGACACACTGGTCTAACAGGCAAGAAAACAGAAACAAGCTGTGGCAACAGCTTGTAACAGTGCCCCCCCCCCCCCCCCCCCCTTGTCGGTGGCCACTGGACACAAGACAAGGAAAAGAAAATCTTTTTTTTTTATAACAAGGCAAGAGTCAATAATTATTTCTTTTTCTTCTCCTTCTTATTTTTACAAAGTTCTTGAGGTCTGACCAAGGTAATTCCCCAAACATTGTCTGAACTGATGGTACCTCCCAGCAAGGCTGGGTTCAAATCAGAGATTGGTTTCTTAACCTTGGGTGCTGAACTTTCAGACAAAGTACTACTATTAGAAGAAGACAGAAAAGCACATCCTGCAGTCAAAACAACGGGCTGAGACTCTTGTGCCGAGTTTACAGTATACGGTGGACTCTCAGCAGATAAGACGGGTGACCTAGAGGAACCTGAACCAATTTCTTTGGAACCATATCTCTTTTTAACTGCATCACTGAATGCCGGGGGATCCTGAAGGATGGGATCTTCAGTTTTCATTAAATTGGATGCCCACTCAAAAGGCTCCCCTCTAAAGGAATATATCAGATAGAGCACAAGGTTCTCTGAAGTGATGCCCAGAAATGGTCTAGACAACATAATGATGTAATAGTGTTTGTAAAGCGCCAGAAATTGGACTAAGTCCTCATCAAAGATTATAGATGTTGAGATATCAACAGAGTCAGGATCTGCTTCCTTCCCATCTGACTGACTAGAGTGATTTGCTAGGACCTGGTCACTACTGACCTTACTCGAGGCTGAGACTTTCTGAACCCCACCTGGGGCAGTGACTTTCTGAACCCCACCTGGGGCAGTGGCCCTCGGAACCCCACCTGGGGCAGTGGCCCTCAGAACCCCACCCGGGGTAGTGACTTTCTGAACCCCACCCGGGGCAGTGACTTTCTGAACCCCACCTGGGGCAGTGGCCCTCAGAACCCCCTCTGGGGCAGTGGCCTTCGGGAACCCCGCTGGGGCAGTGGCCTTCGGGAACCCCGCTGGGGGCAGCACCTTGGATTCTTTTACTGGGACCGGGCCGTCAGCCTCCCTCTCTGGGACCGGGCCGTCAGCCTCCCTCTCTGGGACCGGGCCGTCAGCCTCCCTCTCTGGGACCGGGCCGTCAGCCTCCCTCTCTGGGCCCGGGCCGCCAGCCTCCCTCTCTGAGTCGATAATTATCAAAACTTCTCCCGGGACTATGACTTCCGGGACTTTTGCTGAAGCTATAACCTTCAGAACCTCCACTAACGCTATGCCTCTTAAGTCCTTTCCTGGGGAAGCGACTTCTAGACCCTTCTCTGGGGCTGTGTCTCTCGAGACCCCACTTGGGGATATTACTTCAAAGATCCCTTCTGGGGTTTTGCTTCTCGAGTTCCCTTCTAGAACTATGGTTTTAGACACCTTCTCTGGAGTTGTGCTTTTCAAGTCCCTACCTGGGGTAACAGCTTCTGAGACCCCTTCTGGTATTGACACCTGAGCTATAATATTCGATGTCCCTCTATGACCCAGAGCATCGGGTACCACTCCAGGACTCTGGGCATCGGGTACCGCTCCAGGACTCTGGGCATCGGGTACCGCTCCAGGACTCTGGGCATCGGGCACCGCTCCAGGATTCTGGGCATCGGGCACCGCTCCAGGATTCTGGGCATCGGGCACCGCTCCAGGACCCTGGGCATCGGGCACCGCTCCAGGACTTTGGGCATCGGGCACCGCTCCAGGACTTTGGGCATCGGGCACCACTCCAGGACCCCGGGCATCGGGCACCGCTCCAGGACCCCGGGCATCGGGCACCGCTCCAGGACCCCGGGCATCGGGCACCGCTCCAGGACACCGGGCACCGCTCCAGGACCCCGGCACCGGGCACCGCTCCATGACCCCGGCACCGGGCACCGCTCCAGGGGTTTGCAACTCTGCTTCAACAGGAAAATCAAGAGAGGAGAGAAACATTCTCCTTTGGTTCCTGAATCTATAATGGGGCTCCCTAGCCCAAGGACCCCAATTATAGGACAGAGTGCTTTTCAGTGTGGGTTGTGTGACAAGTACCTCTGCCACAGTAGAGACAGGAGTAGGTCTTGTATCCTGACTCAACTTGGCCAGAGGGCAGGACTTGTCGCCACACTTTGGCTTGCGCAACTCACAGGTCTGCAGATAGTGGCCTAAACCCCCACAATATAGGCATAAATTTAAGTTTCTGCGACGCAGACGCTCCTCTTCTGAGAGCCTGGGCCGCAGAAAACTTTTAAACTTTTTCTCTCCAACTGAACCTGAGGATTCTCTTGTCACCATATTGTGAGCAAGAGTCTCTTTAGAGGTAGATGAACTCTCAACAACTTCTGGCAAGATAAGCAAAATTTTGGTCAGAAGGTTTTGCAGTTGCTTTAAGGATTGCTGCAAAACTTCCAGCCGCTCAAATTTCAAAGCACTGAAAGCAGAATTCAGGGCTGAGAGAGACGCCTGCAGGGCTTGCATTGTAGGCATAGGAGGATTTCAAACTAAACAAGACAAGACAAGACTAGACAAGATTCTAGACAAGACAAGACTGGACTGGATTTTTTAAACTAGACAAGACAAGACTGGACTGGATTTTGCACACCGGACTGGATTCTGCACACCGGACTGGATTCTGCACACTGAGTTCTAGACAGGACTGGATTCTTGACAGGACTGGATTCTAGACAGGACACTGGACTGGGCCAAAAGAGAAAAAACTACTATTTAGCATTGTTTCTTTTTTGTTGTAGGGCCGGTGATAATGTTACGTTCCTGGTGCTCAGAACAAGAGAGATGTTGCATAGTGAGTCCAGAGCACCAGAACGTGATGCTGAAATAAGGTGTGGTATGGAAATAGCCCCTAGCAGCCTACCTCCATTGTTTCACCCGTGTGGTCAGTTCACGCCTGCGTGACTATGGTTTCTTGGGCCCACGGCAGCCGCGTTTGAAGGGCGGATTAGTTCTGCCCAACTCCGATGCCCCCAGGTCTTAGAGTGAGACAAGGCGTGAACCGAGACAGGATAATAACAAGGGGACCTCTAACTAAAGCAAACAGAAGGCTAGGGGCTACTAACAACCCTAAAACTAAATACATGTGCAGCACGCCGCCAAAGGAAAAGAACAACAAAGGAAATGCTGTCCACACGCCGACACTATACTGTTGTGTACCGGCGGTGACAGCATATGCAGAACCCTCTGCAAAACACCAGTAACAGATATAACCAAGGAATACAGCGGCCTAGGCCAACGGACGCGGCAAAGCCGCTACTCACGGAACCGGTACAAATACTGGCAAACGGACAGGAACCCCCAATGTAGCCG
Source organism: Pseudophryne corroboree (assembly GCF_028390025.1). NCBI lineage: Eukaryota > Metazoa > Chordata > Amphibia > Anura > Myobatrachidae > Pseudophryne > Pseudophryne corroboree. Next base: position 381,547,068 of record NC_086445.1, on the reverse strand, counting down.
ACACAGGCTCTCAGAACCGGAGGACAGGCAGAATCCCAAACGACAGACCGGTGGACACCAAGAAGCCAGATACTCGACCAGGCACAGACAAAGCCACAGGACTTCTGGACAGGAACGCTTCACGGCAGGACACGGGATCAGACACTGGATCAGACACTCAGGAACTGGCAGGAACTAGCTCAGAACTCAAGAACTATCACCGGCGTCTGTGTATTGCACTGAGCCAGAATATAACAGAGAGCCCTAATTAATAATGTCGTGCAGCTGCCCTGCTGCACAACTGAGAGGTGCAATTAACAGACAGGTGAGGCTGAACACATGGGAACAAGCTGCAATTACACAGACTCACCACCGGCAGCAAACAAGAGTCTTCTAAACCAGAGCAACGGGAAATCCTGGCCTGCAAGAGAACTATAAGATACATAAACGGAAAACAGGAATGAACCACTACCTGTGGTTCATAACAGAGACTTGCCTAAACTCGTCTCAAACACTTTCTTAACTCACAAAAATTACTGGACACACTTCAGTCAGGCTTTCTTGCCCAACACTCCACAGAGACAGCACTGACTATGGTAGTGAATGATCTGGTCACTTCTAAATCTAAAGGCCATTACTCACTACTTATTCTCTTTGATCTCTCTGCTGCTTTTGACACTGTTGACCACTCTCTTCTCATACAAACACTTCAATCCCTAGGTCTCCAGGGCACAGCTTTTTCTTGATTCTCAACTTACCTATCTAATCGCTCTTTCACTGTTCGTTTCTATGAATCCACCTCCTCTAGCTTACTCCATCAGTTGGAGTACTGCAAGACTCCATCTTAGATCCTCTGCTTTTCTCAATCTATACCTCATCTCTTGGCAAACTAATAAACTCTTTCGGATTTCAGTATCATCTGTATGTGAATTATACTAAAATTACCTATCCTCCCCAGATTTGTCACCATCTATATTGGCCCCTGTCACTGAGTGCCTTTCTGCCATTTCATCTAGGATGACATGTCGCACTTTCAAACTTAATATTCCCAAAACAGAATTAATTATATTTCCAATGGGCAATAATAGGTACCAACCTGATACTGTATTTCTATCGCTGTTGATAACTCAACAATCAACCCTACCCCACAAGCTCACTGCCTAGGTGTCATTCTTGACTCTGAACTGTCCTTTGTTCCCCACATTCAATCTGTCTCAAAATCATGTTACATGCATCTAAGATATATATCCAAAATGTGACCATATTTTACACAAGACACAGCAAAAACTGTAATCCATGCATTCATTATCTCCCGCATTTTTCATTGCAATAGTCTCCTAAATGGTCTTCCTAAGAATAGGCTCTCACCACTACAATCCATTTTGAATGCAGCTGCAAGGCTTATTTTCCTCGCTAGATGTTCATCATCTGGAGATCCACTCTGTTAGTCCCTCCATTGGTTACTGGTATTCTACCACATTCAATATAAAATACTTTTACTTACATACAAGGCTATTAACCAAACTGCACCAACATACAACTCTTCACTTGTCTCAAAATATCTACCTACCCGACCTCTCCACTCTGTACAAGATATGCATCTCTTATTCACACGCATTACTTGCTCCCACTCAAAATGACAGGGTTTTTTCCGGGCTGCGCCCTCTCTGTGGAATGCCCTCCCATGCACAATAAGACTCACCCCTAGTCTCCACACCTTCAAACTTTCCCTGAAAACTCACCTCTTCAGACAAGCTTATTAAATTCCTGTCCCACGCACATAACCATCAATACCTCCATACCTAATTACATTCCCTCTGTACAGCCCACACATAACCTCACATATTTTGTCTTTCTTCACTTTCACTCCCTCCTGACCCTTTGCCAACATTGCTAGGTGACCAGATCATTCAGCCCATTAAGAACCTTTTGTAATCTGGTGAATCATTATGCAATAGGTAGTATCTATCCTTGTATAGCAATGCCTATTTCCCTATAAATTGTAAGCTTGCGAAAAGAGCCTTCCTACCTCTATGTCTGTCTGTTTTTAACCCAGTTTTGGTCTATTATGGTTGTTCCAATTGTAAAGCGCAACAGAATAAGCTGCACTATATAAGAAACTGTTGATAAATAAATAAAGCATGGTATTGGAGACTAAGATGGTTGAATATATAAGATCTAGGTTGCAGGATAGAAAACAGAGAGTTGTAGTAAATAGAGTGCATTCACAGGAGGGACATGTTACCCCAGTGGTGTACCCCAGGGATCTGTACTTGGATCAGTGCTTTTTAATATATTTATTGGTGAGAATACAATGGTAGGTAACAAAAATGGCGCTATTCAGATGCTAACATAAAATTTAATGACAAAAATATAAAAGCATAAAAACATGCATAAAATAAAAGTACAAGTAAGGAGTCCTACCTGAAGGATAGTGGGGGAGCTGCAGATCACAAAGTAGTGCAGAGCAGTCCGGACTTACCCTGCACAAGCTCCCAGATCTAAAAGTCCTCCCTGTCAAAATCTCCTCCACTGTCCCTGGAGGTGCTGGCGCCAATGCGTTTTCGGAACTTGATGTTCCTCTTTCAAGGTACTTCCTAGTTCGTCATACCCGGAACCGAAAGTGACATCAGCGGTATGGAAATAGTTGTATAGTACAGAATACAGCATGCTGTACTTCTTTATTCAGTTCCCAGATGTTTACAGGTAGTTGTAGTATGGAGAAGTCTTTATGAGCCACAAAATCCCGAATCGGGGAGCGTAAGTTCCACAGCCTCCATTTTGAAGTCAAAGCCATCATTTTGGTTAAGGGAAAATAAAATGGAAACTGTTTAAGAGATTGTATTTTAAGTTTCTGTGGTTTTGTAATCCTCAGATACATTCCCCAGGTATGATGATAATAGAATAAAAGGTATTTTTATATAAAAAAAAAAAATATCAGAATTGCGGACAGGAGGTCCCGCGGCCGCCATTTTGTTTAAGTGCAAATTAAATGGAAAAAGTTAGGAATCTCTTCTGTTTTATATTTTAGATTGATATGAGCTTAAAGGTGTAATAATCTTCTCCGATCTTGGTCTGAAGATCATGCTGCCGCCATTTTGGTTTTTCTTACAGAAACGGATATAAAAACCACCTTTTGTGAAATAAAAAAAGAAAAATAGAAAAAAATGGAAGCGATAGTAGAAATAAGTCTTTCACATTGATACATATTTGTCTATGAATTTGTAATTCCAAAAGGTTTTTCCCTCGAAAGAAGAGAAAGAATTTATTAATAAACCAGCATAATATGGACAACACTAGAACAGGGTACAAAAAATACATGATTACCGTAATTAGAGCAGATCAAAGGAACCATTTTATTTTGAAATCTTGATTTAATCCGTTTGGTGTAAGGGTATGGAGATTAAATATAGTTTTCATCTCAGTTTTTGCATGGGATTTCTCTGTATTTCGGTACCGCCAAGTCGGTTTGATATGAATCAGACCGCAAAATATTTAATGGAATTTATTGAGCAATTATGTACCAGTTTGCAATGTCCCGAAAGATTGTGTGTTACAAGACCTTTCTTTATATTTCTCAAATGTTCGGAAAGTCTTGTTTCTAGTGCTCTCGATGTCCTATCTACATAGCCGTTGTTGCAGGTGCAAACAATGATATAAATTATGTTGGTAGTATTGCAGGTTATAAAGTCCTTAATTTCCATCGAGGTACCGTCAATTTTGATTTCTGTATACTTTGATGTATCGCTTTTTACTTGTCTGCATGCTATACACATCACGCAACAATGAAAACCCTTTGTGCGATTCGGATTAATAGAGTGAGATGGTAGAATACTTTTGATTAGATGTGATTTGAGGTTTTTGGCTTTTTTGTAAATGAATGTAGGTTTGTACGGAATTATTTCTTTAAGAACAGTATCCGTTTGTAGAACATGCCAGTGCGTCTTTATGGCAGTTTCTATTTGTTTATGGCTGGAGTCATACCCTGTCAAAAAGGACCACTGTAATTTAGAGTTGTTTTTGGAGACTGTTTTATTCTTTTCTTCAAGTAATGTTGATCTGTCCATTTGCATGACTTTTACAACTGTTGATTCAAGGTAATTTTTGTCACAGCCCTTTTCAATAAAAGCTTTCTTCATTTCTGGGATTTGATTATGACATACAGAATTTTCAGTGCAATTCCTCCTTACTCTTATAAATTGGCTTTTTGGTATTCCCGGTCAGCCATTTTTGGTGATGTTTGCTATTGATTGGGATATAGTTGTTACAGTCTGTTGGTTTGCATTATATCCTGGTCTGTATGCAGTTATTTTGTATATCGATTACTAAATCCAGAAAATTAACTACTTCTTTACTAATTTGGAAGGATAAATGAATATTCATGTTGTTTGAATTTAGAAGGTGACAAAAGTTATCAAGGTCTTCTTTTTCTCCTTTCCAGATGAATAATATATTGTCGATATATCGTCCCCATTTTATAATTCTGGAGTCTCGGAGTTGTTCTGAAAAGATATGATGATGTTCCCAAAAGGCCATGACAAGATTTGCATAAGCAGGGGCAAAACGAGTGCCCATTGAAGTCCCTTTTTTTGCTTCATATAGTAGTCACCATTAAAATAGAAGAAATTGTTATTTAATATGAAATTAATTGATTCAATGATGAACATCTTTCTCTCTTCTGGGTAGGTACTTTGATTCAAGAACCATGTTGTTTCCTCTAAGCCTTTCTCGTGCTCTATTATGATGTAGAGAGAGGAGACATCAGATGTAACTAAATGCATATCAGCTTCCCAGGTAATCTCGCCAAATTTTCTTATTATCTCGCCAAATTATCTTCAGTATCTTTGAGATAACCTGGTGTGGTGATGACTAATGGCTGGAGTAGATGATCAATTCATGCAGATAAGTTCGATGTAAGGCTGCCTGTTCTGGCAATGATGGGGCGGCTCGGTGGTGAGGTAGTGCTGTTGTGTGTTTTTAGCAGGATGTAAATGGTCGATGTCACTGGATCTTCAATATTAATAAAACCTAGTTCTTCAGTGATTCCACTTGAGTTAAGATGTTTTGAAAATAATTTTTGGAAGTTAGTTCTAATTCTGCCTGACGGGTCAGTTTTCAACTTCTGATAGGTAGATATATCTAGAAGTTGCCTCATCACTTCTTTTTTGTAGTCATCCGTGTTCAGAATAGCGATTCCTCCACCTTCATCACAAGGTTTAATTGTTATAGATTCATCTTTTTGTAACTATGTAATGGCTTCTTTTTCCTTCTTGCTTAAATGTAATGTTCTGCCTATGCTCCTTTTTATCTTCTTGATGTCTTCAATAACTAGTTGTTTAAAAGTGTTGATATACTGTAGTTACCCTTTATGTGTGCAGGGTAAAAGTTAGATGGTTTCCTAAAGTTGTTGCTTGCATCCTCTGTCTGTTCTATTGTTGTGGTTGAGATTTGGGTCTCTTTGTCTTTCATCTGAAATTTTTTTTCAAAGAAATCTTCTGGATAAATTCATGGACATCAACAAATTTGTCAAAATCATCAGCATATGTCGTGGGAGCAAACTTGAGTCCCTTTTTCAGTACTTTTACTTCAACCTCGATAAGTACTTGAACTTAAATTGAATATTAATCTCTTTTCCGTTTCTGTCTCAATTTCAGAAGATGTGGTAATTGGCTTATTTTTCTTTTTCCTTGGTTTGCCTCCTCTAATGCCTCTTCTTTTTTATTTTCTTTAATTTTTATATGTCTTTTCTTTAATCTTGGTTTTACATGTACCTCTTTCTGTCCTTCCTTTGTACACGAAAAGGGGATTCAGCGGGTTTCTGTAGTGTATTTGGCTGTCTGTCAATATTAGATGACCCAAAAATCTCTTCAATATCCCTGTTTGTGATTTCATTTGACGGAGACGACCATCTATCTATGGTCCATTCTTTCCTCGTTTGATCTGTTGGGGCACCATTCCTGTTCAGTTTATGATGTTGTGTAGTGTTGTCCCTGTATGTGTTTCGTCTGGTTTTTTATGGTATTCGTCTTAGATGTGATCTTCTATTTTTTTGGTTGGATTCTGATCTAGAAGGAGATCTTCTTAAATATTGGTCATTATGGTTACTTCTAGTGGAATAATGATGCCAGTCAACTCTTGACCTTTGTGGGGATTGTCACCTATCTTGAGTTTTACAATCATAATTCACGTCTCGATTCCTCCATCTCTTTTCGGAAAATCTTTCCAATCCTTCTGTCACCACTTGTCGTGGTGTCGTAGCGTCCATCAATAACATATACAAAATAACTGCATACAGACCAGGATATAAAGCAAACCAACAGACTGTAATACCTATATCCCAATCAATAGCGAACATCACCAAAAATGGGTGACCGGAATACCAAAAAGCCAATTTATAAGAGTAAGGAGGAATTGCACTGAAAATTCTGTATGTCAGACTCATAATCAAATCCAAGAAATAAAGAAAGCTTTTATTGAAAAGGACTATGACAAAAATTCCCTTGAATCAACAGTTGTAAAAGTCATGCAAATGGAAAGATCAACATTACTTGAAGAAAAGAATAAAACAGTCTCCAAAAACAACTCTAAATCACAGTGGTCCTTTTTGACAGGGAATGACTTGAGCCATAAACAAATAGAAACTGCCATAAAGATACACTGGCATGTTCTACAAATGGATACTGTTCTTAAAGAAATAATTCCGTACAAACCTACATTCATTTACAAAAAAGGCAAAAACCTCAAATCACATCTAGTCAAAAGTAGAGATGAGCGGGTTCGGTTTCTCTGAAACCGAACCCGCACGAACTTCATGTTTTTTTAACGGGTCCGAGCAGACTCGGATCCTCCCGCCTTGCTCGGTTAACCCGAGCGCGCCCGAACGTCATCATGACGCTGTCGGATTCTCGCGAGACTCGGATTCTATATAAGGAGCCGCGCGTCGCCGCCATTTTCACACGTGCATTGAGATTGATAGGGAGAGGACGTGGCTGGCGTCCTCTCCATTAGAAATTAGATTAGAAGAGAGAGAGAGATTGTGCAGAGTCAGACAGAGTTTACCACAGTGACCAGTGCAGTTGTTGTTAGTTAACTTTTATTTATTTTAATATAATATATCCGTTCTCTGCTATATCCGTTCTCTGCCTGAAAAAAAACGATACACAGCAGCAGCCAGTCACACAGTGTGACTCAGTCTGTGTGCACTCAGCTCAGCCCAGTGTGCTGCACATCAATGTATAAAAGGCAAAGCTTATAATAATTGTGGGGGAGACTGGGGAGCACTGCAGGTTGTTATAGCAGGAGCCCCCAGGAGTACATAATATTATATTAATTTAAAATTAAACAGTGCACACTTTTGCTGCAGGAGTGCCACTGCCAGTGTGACTAGTGGTGACCAGTGCCTGACCACCAGTATAGTAGTATATTGTTGTATGTATTGTATACTATCTCTTTATCAACCAGTCTATATTAGCAGCAGACACAGTACAGTGCGGTAGTTCACGGCTGTGGCTACCTCTGTGTCGGCAGTCGGAACTCGGCAGGCAGTCCGTCCATCCATAATTGTATTACAATATATACCACCTAACCGTGGTATTTTTTTTTCTTTCTTTATACCGTCGTCATAGTGTCATACTAGTTGTTACGAGTATACTACTATCTCTTTATCAACCAGTGTACAGTGCGGTAGTTCACGGCTGTGGCTACCTCTGTGTCGGCAGTCGGCAGGCAGTCCGTCCATCCATAATTGTATTATTATTATAATATATACCACCTAACTGTGGTATTTTTTTTTCTTTCTTTATACCGTCGTCATAGTGTCATACTAGTTGTTACGAGTATACTACTATCTCTTTATCAACCAGTGTACAGTGCGGTAGTTCACGGCTGTGGCTACCTCTGTGTCGGCAGTCGGCAGGCAGTCCGTCCATCCATAATTGTATTATTATTATAATATATACCACCTAACCGTGGTTTTTTTTTCATTCTTTATACCGTCGTCATAGTGTCATACTAGTTGTTACGAGTATACTACTATCTCTTTATCAACCAGTGTACAGTGCGGTAGTTCACGGCTGTGGCTACCTCTGTGTCGGCAGTCGGCAGGCAGTCCGTCCATCCATAATTGTATTATTATTATAATATATACCACCTAACTGTGGTATTTTTTTTTCTTTCTTTATACCGTCGTCATAGTGTCATACTAGTTGTTACGAGTATACTACTATCTCTTTATCAACCAGTGTACAGTGCGGTAGTTCACGGCTGTGGCTACCTCTGTGTCGGCAGTCGGCAGGCAGTCCGTCCATCCATAATTGTATTATTATTACAATATATACCACCTAACCGTGGTTTTTTTTTCATTCTTTATACCGTCGTCATAGTGTCATACTAGTTGTTACGAGTATACTACTATCTCTTTATCAACCAGTGTACAGTGCGGTAGTTCACGGCTGTGGCTACCTCTGTGTCGGCAGTCGGCAGGCAGTCCGTCCATCCATAATTGTATTATTATTATAATATATACCACCTAACTGTGGTATTTTTTTTTCTTTCTTTATACCGTCGTCATAGTGTCATACTAGTTGTTACGAGTATACTACTATCTCTTTATCAACCAGTGTACAGTGCGGTAGTTCACGGCTGTGGCTACCTCTGTGTCGGCAGTCGGCAGGCAGTCCGTCCATCCATAATTGTATTATTATTATAATATATACCACCTAACCGTGGTTTTTTTTTCATTCTTTATACCGTCATAGTGTCATACTAGTTGTTACGAGTATACTACTATCTCTTTATCAACCAGTGTACAGTGCGGTAGTTCACGGCTGTGGCTACCTCTGTGTCGGCACTCGGCAGGCAGTCCGTCCATCCATAATTGTATTATTATTATAATATATACCACCTAACCGTGGTTTTTTTTTCATTCTTTATACCGTCGTCATAGTGTCATACTAGTTGTTACGAGTATACTACTATCTCTTTATCAACCAGTGTACAGTGCGGTAGTTCACGGCTGTGGCTACCTCTGTGTCGGCAGTCAGCAGGCAGTCCGTCCATCCATAATTGTATTATTATTATAATATATACCACCTAACCGTGGTTTTTTTTTCATTCTTTATACCGTCATAGTGTCATACTAGTTGTTACGAGTATACTACTATCTCTTTATCAACCAGTGTACAGTGCGGTAGTTCACGGCTGTGGCTACCTCTGTGTCGGCACTCGGCAGGCAGTCCGTCCATCCATAATTGTATTATTATTATAATATATACCACCTAACCGTGGTTTTTTTTTCATTCTTTATACCGTCATCATAGTGTCATACTAGTTGTTACGAGTATACTACTATCTCTTTATCAACCAGTGTACAGTGCGGTAGTTCACGGCTGTGGCTACCTCTGTGTCGGCAGTCGGCAGGCAGTCCGTCCATCCATAATTGTATTATTATTATAATATATACCACCTAACCGTGGTTTTTTTATACCACCTAACCGTGGCAGTCCGTCCATAATTGTATACTAGTATCCAATCCATCCATCTCCATTGTTTACCTGAGGTGCCTTTTAGTTCTGCCTATAAAATATGGAGAACAAAAAAGTTGAGGTTCCAAAATTAGGGAAAGATCAAGACCCACTTCCACCTCGTGCTGAAGCTGCTGCCACTAGTCATGGCCGAGACGATGAAATGCCAGCAACGTCGTCTGCCAAGGCCGATGCCCAATGTCATAGTACAGAGCATGTCAAATCCAAAACACCAAATATCAGAAAAAAAAGGACTCCAAAACCTAAAATAAAATTGTCGGAGGAGAAGCGTAAACTTGCCAATATGCCATTTACCACACGGAGTGGCAAGGAACGGCTGAGGCCCTGGCCTATGTTCATGGCTAGTGGTTCAGCTTCACATGAGGATGGAAGCACTCAGCCTCTCGCTAGAAAACTGAAAAGACTCAAGCTGGCAAAAGCACCGCAAAGAACTGTGCGTTCTTTGAAATCCCAAATCCACAAGGAGAGTCCAATTGTGTCGTTTGCGATGCCTGACCTTCCCAACACTGGACGTGAAGAGCATGCGCCTTCCACTATTTGCATGCCCCCTGCAAGTGCTGGAAGGAGCACCCGCAGTCCAGTTCCTGATAGTCAGATTGAAGATGTCAGTGTTGAAGTACACCAGGATGAGGAGGATATGGGTGTTGCTGGCGCTGGGGAGGAAATTGACCAGGAGGATTCTGATGGTGAGGTGGTTTGTTTAAGTCAGGCACCCGGGGAGACACCTGTTGTCCGTGGGAGGAATATGGCCGTTGACATGCCAGGTGAAAATACCAAAAAAATCAGCTCTTCGGTGTGGAGGTATTTCACCAGAAATGCGGACAACAGGTGTCAAGCCGTGTGTTCCCTTTGTCAAGCTGTAATAAGTAGGGGTAAGGACGTTAACCACCTCGGAACATCCTCCCTTATACGTCACCTGCAGCGCATTCATAATAAGTCAGTGACAAGTTCAAAAACTTTGGGTGACAGCGGAAGCAGTCCACTGACCAGTAAATCCCTTCCTCTTGTAACCAAGCTCACGCAAACCACCCCACCAACTCCCTCAGTGTCAATTTCCTCCTTCCCCAGGAATGCCAATAGTCCTGCAGGCCATGTCACTGGCAAGTCTGACGAGTCCTCTCCTGCCTGTGATTCCTCCGATGCATCCTTGCGTGTAACGCCTACTGCTGCTGGCGCTGCTGTTGTTGCCGCTGGGAGTCGATGGTCATCCCAGAGGGGAAGTCGTAAGCCCACTTGTACTACTTCCAGTAAGCAATTGACTGTTCAACAGTCCTTTGCGAGGAAGATGAAATATCACAGCAGTCATCCTACTGCAAAGCGGATAACTGAGTCCTTGACAACTATGTTGGTGTTAGACGTGCGTCCGGTATCCGCCGTTAGTTCACAGGGAACTAGACAATTTATTGAGGCAGTGTGCCCCCGTTACCAAATACCATCTAGGTTCCACTTCTCTAGGCAGGCGATACCGAGAATGTACACGGACGTCAGAAAAAGACTCACCAGTGTCCTAAAAAATGCAGTTGTACCCAATGTCCACTTAACCACGGACATGTGGACAAGTGGAGCAGGGCAGGGTCAGGACTATATGACTGTGACAGCCCACTGGGCAGATGTATGGACTCCCGCCGCAAGAACAGCAGCGGCGGCACCAGTAGCAGCATCTCGCAAACGCCAACTCTTTCCTAGGCAGGCTACGCTTTGTATCACCGCTTTCCAGAATACGCACACAGCTGAAAACCTCTTACGGCAACTGAGGAAGATCATCGCGGAATGGCTTACCCCAATTGGACTCTCCTGTGGATTTGTGGCATCGGACAACGCCAGCAATATTGTGTGTGCATTAAATATGGGCAAATTCCAGCACGTCCCATGTTTTGCACATACCTTGAATTTGGTGGTGCAGAATTTTTTAAAAAACGACAGGGGCGTGCAAGAGATGCTGTCGGTGGCCAGAAAAATTGCGGGACACTTTCGGCGTACAGGCACCACGTACAGAAGACTGGAGCACCACCAAAAACTACTGAACCTGCCCTGCCATCATCTGAAGCAAGAAGTGGTAACGAGGTGGAATTCAACCCTCTATATGCTTCAGAGGTTGGAGGAGCAGCAAAAGGCCATTCAAGCCTATACAATTGAGCACGATATAGGAGATGGAATGCACCTGTCTCAAGTGCAGTGGAGAATGATTTCAACGTTGTGCAAGGTTCTGATGCCCTTTGAACTTGCCACACGTGAAGTCAGTTCAGACACTGCCAGCCTGAGTCAGGTCATTCCCCTCATCAGGCTTTTGCAGAAGAAGCTGGAGGCATTGAAGAAGGAGCTAACACGGAGCGATTCCGCTAGGCATGTGGGACTTGTGGATGCAGCCCTTAATTCGCTTAACAAGGATTCACGGGTGGTCAATCTGTTGAAATCAGAGCACTACATTTTGGCCACCGTGCTCGATCCTAGATTTAAAGCCTACCTTGGATCTCTCTTTCCGGCAGACACAGGTCTGCTGGGGTTGAAAGACCTGCTGGTGACAAAATTGTCAAGTCAAGCGGAACGCGACCTGTCAACATCTCCTCCTTCACATTCTCCCGCAACTGGGGGTGCGAGGAAAAGGCTCAGAATTCCGAGCCCACCCGCTGGCGGTGATGCAGGGCAGTCTGGAGCGACTGCTGATGCTGACATCTGGTCCGGACTGAAGGACCTGACAACGATTACGGACATGTCGTCTACTGTCACTGCATATGATTCTCTCAACATTGATAGAATGGTGGAGGATTATATGAGTGACCGCATCCAAGTAGGCACGTCACACAGTCCGTACTTATACTGGCAGGAAAAAGAGGCAATTTGGAGGCCCTTGCACAAACTGGCTTTATTCTACCTAAGTTGCCCTCCCACAAGTGTGTACTCCGAAAGAGTGTTTAGTGCCGCCGCTCACCTTGTCAGCAATCGGCGTACGAGGTTACATCCAGAAAATGTGGAGAAGATGATGTTCATTAAAATGAATTATAATCAATTCCTCCGCGGAGACATTGACCAGCAGCAATTGCCTCCACAAAGTACACAGGGAGCTGAGATGGTGGATTCCAGTGGGGACGAATTGATAATCTGTGAGGAGGGGGATGTACACGGTGATATATCGGAGGGTGAAGATGAGGTGGACATCTTGCCTCTGTAGAGCCAGTTTGTGCAAGGAGAGATTAATTGCTTCTTTTTTGGGGGGGGTCCAAACCAACCCGTCATATCAGTCACAGTCGTGTGGCAGACCCTGTCACTGAAATGATGGGTTGGTTAAAGTGTGCATGTCCTGTTTTGTTTATACAACATAAGGGTGGGTGGGAGGGCCCAAGGATAATTCCATCTTGCACCTCTTTTTTCTTTTCTTTTTCTTTGCATCATGTGCTGATTGGGGAGGGTTTCTTGGAAGGGACATCCTGCGTGACACTGCAGTGCCACTCCTAGATGGGCCCGGTGTTTGTGTCGGCCACTAGGGTCGCTTATCTTTCTCACACAGTCAGCTACCTCATTGCGCCTCTTTTTTTCTTTGCGTCATGTGCTGTTTGGGGAGGGTTTTTTGGAAGGGACATCCTGCGTGACACTGCAGTGCCACTCCTAGATGGGCCCGGTGTTTGTGTCGGCCACTAGGGTCGCTTATCTTACTCACACAGCGACCTCGGTGCAAATTTTAGGACTAAAAATAATATTGTGAGGTGTGATGTGTTCAGAATAGGCTGAAAATGAGTGTAAATTATGTTTTTTGAGGTTAATAATACTTTGGGATCAAAATTACCCCCAAATTCTATGATTTAAGCTGTTTTTTAGGGTTTTTTGAAAAAAACACCCGAATCCAAAACACACCCGAATCCGACAAAAAAAATTCGGTGAGGTTTTGCCAAAACGCGGTCGAACCCAAAACACGGCCGCGGAACCGAACCCAAAACCAAAACACAAAACCCGAAAAATTTCAGGCGCTCATCTCTAGTCAAAAGTACTCTACCATCTCACCCTATTAATCCGGTCTGCACCAAACGGTTTTCATCGTTGCAGCATGTGTATAGCTTGCAGACAAGTAAAAAGCGATACATCAAAGTATATGGAAATCAAGATCAACGGTACCTCAATGGAAATTAAGGACTTTATAACCTGCAATACTACCAACGTAATTTATGTAATTGTTTGCACCTGCAACAAAGGCTATGTAGGTAGGACATCGAGAGCACTAAAAACGAGACTTTACGAACATTTGAGAAATACAGTATAAAGAAAGGTCTTGTAACATACAATCTTTCGGAACATTGCAAACTGGTACATAATTGCTTGAAAAATTCCATCAAATATTTTGTGGGTCTGATTCATATCATGCACGTAACCTGCCTGGAAAGAATAAAAAATCTCGATATGTATAGTTTGGAGCAGAGAAGGGAAAGGAGGGAGGGGGGGACATGAGAGAAACTTTCAAATATATCAAGGGTTTTAACAAAGTCCAGGAAGGAGAGATGACTAGAGCACGAGGACATGCACTGAAACTGGAGGAAAGTAGGTTCAGGGGACAATTGAGGAAAACATACTTCACAGAAAGGGTAGTGGACAAGTGAAATAGCCTCCCATCGGAGGTGGTAGAGGCTAAGATTGTAGAGCAATTTAAACATGCATAGGTAGACATAAGGATGTCCTTACAAAGAAATAAGGGTTAAATAAGGTTTGAGGTAAAAATATGGTAGAAAATGGAAAGACTAGATGGGCCAATTGGTTCTTGTCTGCCATCAAATTTTATGGGTTAAATTTACTAAGATGGGAGTTCTATTTAAGATGGCTTGTTGCCCATAGCAACCAGTCAGATTCCAGGTATTGTCTTCCAAAAGATGCAAGATAAATGAGAAGTAGAGTCTGATTGGTTGCCATGGGCAACATCTCATCTTAAATAGAACTCCCATCTTAGTAAATTTACCCCTATGTGTCTCTGACAGGGCTTTCCTTCCTCATGTTTCTTTCCTAGCACTATACTTGCTTCCAGTGCTATTTATTCGTAGTTCCATTTAGAGAGCCCGACTCTCTGCTTGCCTTTCCCTAGGTACAGTCTCGCTGTATGCTGAAATTAGCTTCCTCCGCGATACGGTCATTAGGTTGACCACACTTAGGTTGACAGCCATGAGGTCAACCACTATTGGTCGACATGTACTAGGTCAACATGCATTTTTCACGTTTTTTTTTCTTTCATTTTTTGTACTTTTTTGTACTTTAAATCCACGTGTACTATGACTGGGAATAGTAACCTGTGCCGAGTGCAGCGGTAGCGGAGCAAGGCACCTTGACCGAAACATGGCGAGCGAAGCGAGCCATGTGAGGGGATACGGTGCACTAGTTGGGGTTCCCTGTCACTTTACGAAGAGACCGACACCAAAAAAAGTAAAAAAACAAACATGTCGACCCTTTTCCATGTCGACCTTGCTCATGTCGACCTAGTGACCATGTCGACCTAATGCATGTCGACCATTAGTGGTCAACCTGATGACTGTGGACCTAAGTGTGGTTAATGACCTAAGTGTGGTTAATGACCCATACCCCTCCCTCCCCCCAACTCTCCTACACTTGCCATCAAGACAATTCATCGATTTTCACTCTGTACTGTAAAAAAGTTCCGCCAAAGTACATTATTACAGTTATGTCAGTTTCTCTGTTTTTGTATTTTTCTTGTATGGTGCTATAAAAATTGGGTCGCCTTAAAAATAAAATATAATAATCGTAATGAATACAGCTGTGCCGATTGGTCAGAGCATGGGAAATGGCACGCTCTGACTGATCTGTATGACCCTGTTCCTTCTTATGAAGAGCATCCATAAGTGAACTCTCATTAGTGGTGGGGCCCCACAAGCGACAAGCAGCATAGGGGGTCATTCAGACCTGATCGCTCGGTAGCATTTTTGCAGCGCTGCGATCAGGTCAGCATGCGTATGTACCTCCATGCACAGGCGCATCGCACGGGTACAAAGCGGATCATTGCTGTGCGAGGGGTTTTACGAAGTATCCATTCACACAGCCGATCACAAGGAGATTGACAGGAAGAAGGCGTTTGTGGGTGACAACTGACCGTTTTAAGGGAGTGGTTGGAAAAACGCAGGCGTGTCCAAGCGTTTGCAAGGCGGGTGTCAGACGTCAATTCCGGTCCCGAACTGGCTGAAGTGATCGCAGCGGCTGAGTAAGTCCTGGGCAACTCAGAAACTGCACAAAGTTTATTTGTACTGCTCGGCTACACATGCGTTCGCACACTTGCACAGCTAAAATACATTACCCTGTGGGCGGCGACTGTATGATAGTAGCGTTGCAAAAAACTGCTAGCGAGCGATCAGGTCTGAATTAGGCCCATAGTTGGGTTTTTGAGAAGTAACTGGGATGGCTAAATGGAACAAATAGGAACTTTCCCATTGAATAAAGTGGGTCAGAAATAGGCACAGTAAACAAGGGTTGTCAGGGAGTGTTTATTTAATAAAATTCTTTTCATATGGTGTGTGTGTGTGTGTGTGTGTGTCCTGTTTTTTTTTTTACAGGTTTCCTATGGGAACCAGTAGGTTCTTGATACCTTGGCATGCTGACACTTGTGGTTCTCCAAATGCCATCATGCTCTGGCACTCTTGCTGGCCCTTGAGTCAACCTGTAAAAACAATATTATTTTTATTATCTGTTATCCATTAGATCCATACCCCAATTCCAGGGAATACAGAGAAGAGTCTGGACTAGCTGTACCTAAGAGGTAGGCGCAGCACTTTTTTTTAATGGTTCCCAGTCCCCTGGGAAAACCAGTCCTGGCATAAAGTTAGTGGAATCATGGTGAGGGAGAGCTTCACACTGCGGGTCTCTCTTATATGGTTCCACTAGCTCTGGTTGGTCTCAGATGTGCTAGTGCTGGCTATGTTTAGAGGAGGGATTCTATGGTTTTTGTGTTCATTATTTATTTTTACAGAAAGAGGAAAGTGATCTACCGCAATTTGACCTAATCAAAAACTCCTTAAATAGTGTTTGTTAAATCAGATGTGCTACCACTGAAAAGACTACTTTCGTGTTCTTTTGAAATATTACTTCTTTTTTAACAATACTTAAATGAAGAGTGTAGAGCAAGATAGTGGCATTAGCAGCTATCTCATTGCACTCTGACCCATCTATTGTTTTGTGAGATTTTCTGGTGCAATTATAAGTCACTGATTACCACATCTGGTGATGTTTAACATTAGAAACATCTGGAGGGCATGTTGTCGCACTGAAAACAGTTGGGGTATGATAGTAGCAAGATTGTGTTACATGCAGCAACTTAAAAGGTTAACGTAGATACACCAGAATCCACAGGTGCCATTTGAGAGGGCATAGTGTGCAGACAACATGGACACTATAGTGCATGATATGGACCCCTTTTTATATATATATATACACACACAGTCAGGTCCATAAATAAAATTAAAGCGGAAAGTCTGCAGTTAAAGCACATCTTGTTTTTTTCATTTCAAATCCATTGTGGTGTATAGAGCCCAAAATATGAGAATTGTGACGCTGTCCCAATATTTATGGACCCGACTGTGTATATATATATATATATATATATATATATATATTTTACAGATACTTTAGTTAATGTAGTATAATCTACCACATTGTACACTGTAGTGAATGCACCCATAGTCCTCTGATTGCACGATAATGTAACATATGTACAGTATAAAGCACGTAATGGCGATCCTGTGCATACATACCACTTTTATGCACTGTACATTTGATAGTGGACCCCTGTACACACTAGACCATATCTAAAACTCAATGAGAACTGCATTAGAGCAACTTATCTTGAAGCAGTTACTTTAAAAACAAATCAATCACCCATGGTCATCCATGTTCCTGCTCTACCAGGTAACTTGCCCTCTAATTAGTGATGAGCGGATTCGGTTTTACTCGGTTCTCAAAACCGAATCTTATTGGCTATCCAAAACACGTGACATCAGTGAGCCAATAAGATTCGGTTTTGAGAACCGAGTAAAACCGAGTAAAACCGAATCCGCTCATCACTACCTCTAATAGAGTACGGTAATAATTCAGAATTTGAGTGCACAGCCTGGAACCTAACATTAGTGGAGTAGATGGGGTCCTCAGGCAGTGAGACCCACCAGGGATTCCCCCTGTACCTCTGTGGACCAGTCTGACCCTGACCCAGATGTTATGGTCACAAGGTCTAGAGAAATGGTCTAAACACCTTGCACCCTGCAGCCACCACTTATAATTAAGCACACCCAAATTAATGACACAGGCAAGTACTAAGAATTTGCCCTGATATGTGCTCATCATGTTAAGGAGAGGTTGGAGGTCTTCTTATAACTATTATGTAGTTGAAGTTTTATAAAGAGAAATGTATTGATTGTGAAAGGCAAAATGCTTTTAGAAACGTAGTACATTTCTTTCCTAGGAGTAATTATAATCGAATAGGCATCTCGTTGACAGACGTCACTTTTATGAAGGCTTCTTACCATTTGTTACACTTTGTTGAGCCAATAAATTTGGCGAATAAATATTCAGAACATGACAACAGCAACTTCTGAAACATAGGGGGTCATTCTGAGTTGATCGTAGCTGTGCAAAATTTAGCAGAGCTACGATCGTCTTCCCTGACATGCGGGGGGACGCCCAGCACAGGGCTAGTCTGCCCCGCATGTCAGTGCCGCCCACCTCCCGCACAAATACAAAAGCATTGCACAGCGGTGAAGCTTTTGTATTTCAGGAGTTGTTTGTCCCTGCCGCTGGCCGCAGCGGCTGCATGAGACGTCACGCAGCCGCCGCGGCCCGCCCCCCATCGGTCCAGCCACGCCTGCATTGGCCAGACTGCGCCTCCTAAATGGCGGCTTAACGCCGCCATCCAGCCCCCTCCCGCCCAGCGACCGCCTCTGTCTCAGAGTCGATCGCTAGGCAGCGACGACTGCCATTCGCCGACGCACTGCGCGGTCCCAACCCGATCACTGCGCTGCGATAAACTGCAGCGAGCGATCGGGTCGGAATGACCCCAATAATCACAATCATGCAGATTGTTCACTTTTAGGCTCATTATTTAGGCTCATTACTTTACAGTGAGAGCTTTCCAATCACAGTGCTCCAAATGCTGTTCCCTGCCTGACACTAATAACATCATCTACCTCTAGGATATATTTTGTCTCACCCAGGGGCGGATTGGGAACAAAAAGCGGCCCTGGAAAAATTTGTACTAGTGACCCCACATGGGCAGTACCAGAGGTGTAAGGTCTAGCCATGGGCCATGGCAGCAGCACCCTCCCCCCAAGACTTTCCAGATAGTGGGCATGTCCCGCATCAAGGGGGAAGTTAAAAAAAAAATATTATGAGCACATTATATGATACTCCTTCAGAATTTAGGAAACTATATCATTCTTTAGAAAGATATATTTTCTTGCTTATTACACCAACTATATCCCAATCACTGTTCACTCAATCTTATATGTCAGCCAAGCAGGCAGACAGAGCATACACTAGATCATCTGCAATCACAGGCTAAGTGGCAAAGTCATTTTCATATAGGCAAATTATATTGCATCTTTTTCATTATGTCTATAAAAAGGACCACATGTCCTTAAACAAAACAGGCCCCACGGGTGCGTCGGCCCACCGGGAATCTTCCCTGTGAACCCTATGGCCAATCCGCCTCTGGTCTCACCTCTTGCCCAGGCTCATGCTCAGTATATCCAGTGGGATTTAAATCAATGATTTAAAGGTTTGTGGAGGTTTCAATCTATGTCGGTTGGATGATTTCCTTATCCATAAAGCACATGGACAAAGTTGCTGGATATAAAGAGATGTGTAGTGTGGCAGGAACAACAGGATTTCACCTGTTTTAAATTTGTGTAACAGCAATTGAACATGTATTTAGTCCAGGTTTTCTGTAAGGTCAGAGATGAGACTGCAGCTAGCTGATTAGTAGCACCTGTTAGTCTTAAACATGCTGTCAGTACACAGGGATAATTCTCCTGATGCTGGACAAGCTGGCCAGGCAATAGTCTGGGGGTGTGGGGTTACGCTAGGAGCCATTGAGTCTGTACCATTTTTTAATTGTCAGAACATGGAATGTTATGCTATGTGGAAAAAGAATAAACCTGCTGTTTGAATTTTACCCGTTGTATGTGATCCAGTAGGTACTACTACACTTTGTATAAATATATTTATTAGAATGGAGGAATCTTTCAAAAGGCCAGTTGTATTCAAGCAATGAACATGTCATATTAAATAAAATCTGTTGTTATGTATTCTTAAGCAAATATACATCTTCCAGTTAATATTCATATGGTAACTGACATTTTTACTGTATATTAACTCCTGGACAAGGACCAAAGTGGTATTTCATTGGTTCAACTAAACATTTGAAATTGTTTGCAGGAGTATAGTCCGTTAATGACTGTACTGTAGCTGTACTGGGAGTAGTCAAAGTTGATTTAGTTTTGTGAATGTTACTGTGTTTTTTTAGGTATGCAATATGTAGCAATGCATAGCCAGATTAAGGAGGGGATGCAGGGCATACTGTACCCCGGGTAGTGGTGTCGAGAGAGGGAGGAGAGGGTACAAATTACCCGGGCCCAGGTCTGACGTAGGGGCCCAGGCCCGCTCCCCCTTACCTGGCGGCAGCAGCAGCTGCAGCTCTTCTCCTCAGCCCATCACACTCTGCCATGAAGGTGCTTAAAATACTGTTTTTTTGACTATTTTTTTCTAAGGGTACATGACCAGACCTCCTGTGATTAGGCCATGCCCCTTGAAAAGTACCTGGGCCCAGCCCGGCTCTCGACTGCCCTGACCCCGGGCCCCCCTCTGTCAGGGGGCCCCCAGCCAGAGCACATTGACATCACTAGCTTTCTCTCTTATGCAGCAGCAGAACCAGACAGCCAGAATGTGAGAAGGACAGTATGCAGTGCAGGCAGAGACACAGGAGTATCATGTTTCATGAACTATCCATGGAGCTTCCCAACCAGAGGAGAGATAGGAGGGTGGATAGAGCTGTAAGTGACACAGGGTGGGATCCCTGTGTCACTTACAGCTCTCTCCACACCTGGTGTCTGAATCCTGTGTAACTTGTTATCTAATGAGGGTCTAGAGAGAGAGAGAGAGAGAGAGAGAGACACACACACACACACACACACACACACACACACACACACACACACACACACAGTCCTCCTGAGTGCTGTCCCAGTGTGTAAGTAGTACAGAGGCTGCTGCTATTTTTGCAGGTGACAAGATAAATTATAGATTTTATTTTTGTATGTGTATTTTAAGGTTGTTTAAGTTGTCTTTGTTCCACTACAAGAACATTTTATAAAATAGTTGTCTTTCAAAAGTTTCAATTGGGTGTTTAGTTTAAATCTAATATACACCATTGGGCTACATTTAATATACACAATCCATACATCCCAACACGACCCATTCCAGGAGGGACAAAATGCTCTCTACCTGGACGTCCTCATAAGTTATGATTGCAATCACCTGTGTTAAAACACCTTTCTTATCAATTAAATAGTTCAACACAGGTGACTCCAATCATATATTAAGAGGGAAGTCCATGTAAAGAGCATTTTGTCCCTCCTGGAATGGGTCATATTGGGAGGTAAGCACAATCTTATGGTGCCCACACACACTGAGCAATTCACAAACGATGCTATATCGTTTGAAAATGTCCCTTGAACTCCCCCCGGGAACTCCCTGGCAGCCCCCGACTCACGATTTTGGAAAATAGTGGATTTTAACAAACAATTTATCATACGATCTATAAAGACATTGACAGGCATTGTCAGATCTTGACTGCAGTTGGTAAGATCAGAGGATACATCATATGAGCTGCGGGGAGGTGCAACAGATCATTAGAAGAGAACATACGATTTGCACTTTTGTGAACGATAAATCGTTACGATTTATTATTTTCGGCCAAATTGGCAGTAAAATCGCTCTGTGTTTGGGCACCTTCATATACAGCCCACCCCCCCTTTTCCCCCTTCCACTGGGGCCCCCTGTCTAAAATGTCCCGGGCACCCCACAGTCTTAACCCGGTCCTATAGCAATGTAACAGTATGAATCTGGCAATGCAGAAAAGGACTATTTATTTTTTGTTGTTTTTACAAAATTCTCAGCTATTTATAGATATGTAGCTTGTAAATTTAGCACACAATTAAAGGAAACTGCAGTAGAATTGAGGTTCTATCTACATAGTACAATGTTGCACTAAAATGTTGGACTTTTTTTTGTGTGGCTAGTCTGAAACCTAAAAAGCCAAAAATACAGTTGTATTTGATTACTATGCAAAATGGGGTGGTCTTCTGTTTGCCGGCGGTCGGGCTCCCGGCGCTCAGTATACCGGCGCCGGGAGCCCGACCGCCGGCTTACCGACACTTATTTTCCCTCGTGGGGGTCCACGACCCCCATAGAGGGAGAATAAAATAGTGTGGCGCGCGTAGCGCGCCACCGTGCCCGTAGCGTGGCGAGCGCAGCGAGCCCGCAAGGGGCTCATTTGCGCTCGCCAAGCTGTCGGTAAGCCGGCGGTCGGGCTCCCGGCGCCGGGATGCTGGTCGCCGGGAGCCCGACCGCCGGCCACCCGTAGTGAACCCTGCAAAATGTACTTGGATCTTTTGCTATAACTAGGTGATTCATCGCGCCCTACGGGCGCTCTTCACAACGTTGTAAGGGGCTACGCCCCCGTAACCCCTACATAAAGGTGAAGGTGTAGAATAGTAGTTGTCAAATTTATTGTGGTGGAATGCGGCTTTTGGTGTTGGTTAAATCTTGCATGGCAAAAGGGAATGTGATGGTGAATGTGGATATTGTGAGTGTTGGAGGGTTGTCAGGGGCGTTATGGAACTGTAGAAGGGGTAACGGATGTGGGGGTGTGTGAGGGAGGAACGTGTGGTGTGTAGGTGGGTTGAGAGGGTGTTTTGGGTTTGGCAGGGTATGCATAAGTGGTTAGGGGGTGTTGTGGGTGTGGTGGGTTGGTTAGGTGAGTTAGGGTTTGAGGATGTATGTGTTAGGGGGAGTGGGGGTTGTGTTAGGAGTGTTGATGGTGGTGAAGGTTAGGTGTTTGGTGTGGTGGTGTGTGTGAGTACGTTAGGGGTGTGGGTTGGTAAGATGCTAGGGAGGGTGAATGACCGTGTATGGGCTTAACTGTGGATGGTGGGGGCAAGCGGTAAGGGATGGTGTAGGTGCTAGGAGGAATTGTATGTGTTGGATTTGTGTTTGTGGGGTACAGGGGGACAGGGTAGGGTGTTGGAAGGTGGGATGGGTGGGGGAGTTGTACATGGGGAGTGTGTTGGGATGATGGAGGGTATTTGGGGTAGTGTGGTGTAATTTAGGAAGGGGGGTGGGGTTTGATTTATGGGGATGGTGAATGGGCTGGTGAGGTGTATGGGGCAATGGTTGGGTGGTGTATGTGTGGACGGCGAGTGTTAGGTTGTATGGGGGTTGTGCTTGTGAGGTGCAGGGGGTGTGGTGAAGGTGGGTGAGTTGTAGGTGTGGGAGGGGTTGTGTTGAGGGGTAGGGGTTTGTTTGTGGTGGCAGTGTTTTATGATGTAGGTAGTGACAATGTGCAGAGTGGGATGGTATTCAGTGGTGTGGATGTGGAGGATGGTTGTTTGGGAAAGGGGGGTGGGGATGGGGGTGATGCAGAGGGGCTGAAGACAATGTGGTGTGTACATGATGTGAGTGGTGGGAGGTTATCATTGGAGGGCATGGCAATAAGGGAGGGTGAAGGAAAAGTGTGTGTGAGGGAGGAAGGGTTTGCGGACAGGTAGGTTGAGAGGGGGCTGCAGGTTGTGTATATGGCATGTGCAAGGGGGACTTGATGGGGGAGTAGGGTGTGGGTGGGGGTGTATGAGGCGTAAGGGTAGGGCGGAGGGATGTTTGGATAGGGTGATGTGTTTAGGGTGGTGTGGTGTGTGCATGGGAGGGTGGGTGGTGATTAGGCTAGGGGGATGTGGAAGGGTGTGTTGAGGTGCAAGGTGGTATGGATTTATAGAAGGGGTTGTGTTAGGTATTGTGCGTGGGTCTTAGATGGATGTGTTTGTGAGGTGTGGTGGTTGAATTACAGTGGGGGGGTTTGTAGAGTGTTGAGGTTGTGGGTGGGCGAGGTTTGTGTTCAGAGGTGTGCTTTGGCAGATGGTGAAGGTTGTGCTGTGGTGCAGTGGGTGGTGGATGGGTGCTGTAGTTGTGGAGGCTGTGTGGGAGATATGGGGTTATTGGGGTTGTGGGCTGGCCGTGTGGTGTGCGTGGGGGTGTTGGAGAGGTGGTTGTAGGGGTGTGGGTGTGTTAGAGAATAATCCAGGTGGTTGGTAATGGTTTTTAGGTGTTGCTGGTGTAAGTAGAGAATTACTGGTGTTACGATATGGCGGTAGTGTTGTGGGGTCACTGAAGTTTTGATGGTTTGACAGAATTATTTGATTGCAGAGGGAGGGAGGTGTGTGTGCTATAGGGTTCGGGTGGTGTTGGGGTGGTTTTTTGAGGGTTTTGAAGGGAAGGAGTGTGGTGGAGTATTAAAGGGTGCGTAGTTAGGTGTGTGGTGTTCTGTGATGTATGGAGCTGTGGCAAGTGTGTGGAGTGGGTTTGCTGGCTGTATATGTTGTTGCGTAGTGGTGAGGGGTGATGGTGGTGGCTGGAG